>NW_010127549.1:0-6045 GCF_000699245.1 Pterocles gutturalis | reverse complement strand
TCCTGCTGTCTTATGCATCTTCCCCAGAGTAAGAATATATGCTATTTTAATAGGTCACATCTTTTCTTGGGTAGCAGAGTGGCAGTGTAGAGGGGAGCAAGTGAAGAGAGCAGTGATGTGGGGAGAAAGAAGAGGCTTTCTTTCTTCATTCCTTCACCTCCTGTTTTTTCCCTATTGACGAAAGAAAGAAAAAAAGGAAATTAATGAAAAATTAATGCAAGAGGCAAGCCTGATCTTTCAGTAGGTTCTGCCTAAATTTGAACATCCTGATTCTTGATGGGAAGTTCCCTACGTTCTGCCAGTATTAACCTTTGAAGAAGACTGAGGTTATGATAATAAGCATTTCTATAGTAACTCATCATAAAGTATTGAAGTGATTCATTAGCACTATCTTAACCTTCAAATAACCTTCTGAAGCAGTTAGTTATCAGTTCTCCTCTTCTCCTATAGGCAGAAAAGCAGTGTTGCAGAGCACTGAAGCAACTTTTCCAAAGTCATTCATAGCCTGTGGCATAACTCAGGACCAAGGCATAGGTCTCTAGGCTCCAAAGCTGGTGCTTTGAGCACAGGACTACCTTCCTTAAGGCAGTCCATTGCCAGGCAAAGCGACAAGTGGGACTTAATTCTTCATTTCCAGTCATCACTGTAGCAGTGAAGAGACTGTGCTTCCTTTGCTTTTGGCCAAGCCTTTTCCCTGCAGGGAAATAAATAATCCATTTGCTGTTTCTGTCTGGTACATCATCTAACATGCACAGCTCAGACATCTAAAACACAGGTGACCAGAAAAAGAATCTGTTTTAAATATATAATTGTCCAATTTCTTTCAAGATTCTGGAAAAAATATTCCCTATGACACGCATGAACTTTAAGTAGGTTTCACAGGCAGCACTTGTCATTTTCAAGCGGAAGATTGATAGGGCCTGGCATCAACTTTATCCATGGTCTCCTTCCCTCTTCCCTTCTTGAATATGTTTTTATCCTTTACCCCAGTATCTGACTTTGACGAGCTTTCTGTCAGTCTCCAGACTAGCTCATCCAACACACGGTATGTCAGCCACCAGCAAAGCAGGGACACGCCGTTCTTCCAGCAAGCATGTGAACGGTAGAGCAGCTCAGGGGTTGTTTCAGCCCAGAAGTCCCAGCCCTCCTCTGCTCCTGCCCTCTAGTAGGGGTGTGGGGTGGGAAGGGAGCATGGATAGCCTCAACCCACTGACCTCTGCAGGCTGGATTTCAGCTGCTTCTTTGGTTGCATGCAACCTTGGCTGAACTCAGTGGCTGGCTCAAGCATATAATAAAAATCCCTCCCCATGCTCCAAACTACAGTGTTTTAATTGCCTTTCTTCCCTGGTACATCTGCATGTGTCACAGTTGGGAAATTCTTTGTCATGAAAGTACCAGCCAAGGCTTGAAAACCAAGCCTTCTTTTATTGTAGCCAGTGGTGTGCTTTCTGAGACTAGGCAGTTAAGACATGTTCTCCATAAAAGAAACAGAAAACGGCACGCAACATCCAATACTGTAATGACTGAAAGAAAATTGGGGACCAGTCTTACACTTTTTCTGGCACTTCACCTTGACACCTTCACCACCCAAAGCACCCTTCCCAAAAATCCCAGAGCTCTTGGAAGGATCAGCAGACTGGACTTGCTGTAATTATTCAGGGTTATTCTAGCATCTATGCTCAACTCTCTTTCACTTCTTCCCTTTGCCCTGTTAGAGCTTTTATCCCCTCCTTTTTTAATCAGGTATAGTTACCACTTTCCTCCAAAGAGCTCAGATCTCTTTCCTTTCAGGTACATCTTTAGTGAATAATAAATTTAACTCCAGTCACTCATAACACTCTTAACCGATTTAAGCTCTCTCTTCCCTAAATTCAGGGGCTACACAAGGCAGAACTCTCCTCCATATTCCCCCTCCCTCCCAAACCAAGGTCTTTTCTACACTGATTGATTCACCATCACCTCTTACGTCCCAGCTGGAGCTGAAAGCTCCACCTGCTGCTATTACTCAGCAGTAATTGCACTACACTTTCATGAAGGCTTCAAGCATTCATCATCAAGATGACTCAAGAAGGCAGCCCTGTGTTGATGAAAAGCCTGTGGGCCTCCATCTCTCTTGCACATGCAACAGCCACTTTCTGGATAAACTCTGGTGTGTGTTGGGGGGAGGGAAGAATGTGTTTTACAACGAATAACTCACCTGCCAAAATTTCTCCTCTCCTCCATATTCTCAAGTTGTCTGAGAACCAATCAAGTAATCCTTGCAGTCATACATTATTCCCTGAATATTTCCTGTGAGCGATGCTCCGTGTGCAGCTCATCCTCGGGCAATCCCCTGGGGAGCATGCAAAATCAAAGCTGCATGCCCAATGAACCCTGTGTTTGCTGTGTGGAGTCTATTCTGTAAGCCAGGACCTTGGTGCCTCCCAGGAAACCCAAATTCTCCGGCTCCTTCATATCTATCCACTGCTGGCTACGCAGGTTGGGACCCTTCATCTGGGCTGGAGCTCTCAGTAGAGTAGAGTGTAGTAGGCTACACTCATGCCCAGGCTTCAGTCTGATGAGCTCAAACTCCTTCACAGCTGCAGCTCCATCGCTGGCCAGGCACACAAGCAAGTCTCCTCCTTTGCCTCCCCATTTGCTAAAGCCAGCCAAAGGACCAGACACCACCTGGCAGTAATTACCCTTGGGGGCAAACAAAAGGGCAAGAGAGAGCTGGAGATTAAATTGTTTCTCTTCAAAACCATTTCCCCTGCTGCTACAGGAGTGACTGTGCATGTGTGGCATGGAAGGACTCACAGAAAGATTGATTGGTTACCAGGGAAGTGTTTCTGTTCCTGTGCTGGGCAAATCTAACTCTGGGATGAAGGTCTCAAGAGAGCTCAAAATTCACTTTTCATAGCCATTATGTAATATTCCCGTGCACCTGTCTGTCAGAACGTTTCTGATAACTAAATCACCAGAACGTATCTGGAAAGCAAGCAGAGCATATACCTGCAGGGTCATACAAACTTTATTTACTACTTGCAGGGTTTTTTTTTCACTATGTTGTGGAATATCATTTGTCCAGCTTTGGAAAAGTTCGACAGCCTTGTCAGGAGACAAACTCAGAGACAAGAAACCAAGTGCCACCCTTGAAGCTGCCATGAGCTCTGTCTGTAGCATCCCATTAGCTCCTCCAGCACCTCAGGTCACCCTGGCCCTGGACACTAGTGGCATTTCTGACTGCTGAGAGGGGTGAGGGTGAGTGTGTTGGTGGGTGAGGTGTGTCAGATAGTATGATGGAGTTGCTGAACGAGTGTTCTTTCTTCATGTCTGTGAGTCTTCTTTGATCGTTGTGGAACATATCCATATGTATTTTTAGACATCTACAGCTACATACTTATATATTTAAAAGACTATATATGCGTATATACATCTATATATAGCCCCATATGGATAATCATTATGAATATGAGGGGGAAAGTTACAAATCTGAAATATAGCAGTTATGCATGCTTGTGCCAGTGGGATTGCATCAAAGCTGTCTGAGACTATGAACAGACTTATTTTTTTCCCCCAAGTATCAATGCTTTGAAAATTCAGCCTATTCAGAAATTGATATAAAATATAAAGAAAGGGGATAGAATAATAGAACTGGTTGGAAGGGACCTTAGAGATCATCTAGTTCCAACCCCCCTGCCATGGGCAGGGGCACCTCCCACTAGACCAGGTTGCTCAAAGCCTCATCCAGCCTGGCCTTGAACACCTCCAGGGATGGGGCATCCACAACTTCCCTGGGCAACCTGTTCCGGTGCCTCACCACCCTCACAATAAAGAATTTCTTCCTTATATCTAATCTAAATCTACCCTCTTTCAGCTTAAAAGCATTATGCCTCATCCTATCACTATGGTCCTTGATAAAGAGTGCTTCCTTATCTTTCCTGTAGTCGCTAATCTTTTAGGTTGGGAAAGTTTAAAGAATTTTTTCCCTTTTCAAAGTTTAAAATGTAATTGAAAATATGATAAATTTTACCTCATCTAATTGGGAAAAAAACGGTCCTTTCCTAACTATTTCTGTCCCAGGCTTTCTGACATCCTTAGATCTTTGGTCTGGAGTTTTAAAGGTGTTGCAACTTAGATGTGCTTAAAGATGCAGACAAGTGTACACAGTTTTGAAAAATAAAACTAAATTTCATTATGCAGTGTTTGGTACCAAAGCATCTTTACAAACCTGGCCCATTTTTAATCTGTAGGTGGGTGTCACAAGTGTTAGAGTAACCAGTGATTCAATGTATCTGCAGTCATTGGGGCACACAATTACTTATCTACTCCAGAACTCCTCAGAGACGTGGTCCTGATTTCCAGAGAGAGAAAAACCCCATCCTCCAGTCCTCCAGTTTTACAGTTTTATGCACTTTAATTGCTAAATCAAATAATTAAGCAGAAGCGTAACATAAAATAAATATTAACCCAATTTATTTTAATTTACTTTGATATAAACAAAAAATTAATCTAATTATCAGGTTAATTAAACCATTATAAATAAATCAACAACCTTATAGCTTTATCTAACACACTGGAAGACAGCAGTTAGCTGCTGGCCGTAAGTGTAAGGTAGCATTATCAGCACCAGCTGAAACATCTTATTCCATCTGAATGCCAGATATAGCAAGGTGCCAGTCACTCCCAGATCAAAGGTGATACTGGTGTTCATTGAGATAGTCTGTTCAAATTACAGATGGTCCGATGGTAGCCAATATCTCTGCTTTGTCAACAGAGGTCACACAAAAATATCCTGGTGCGTGTCAAAATGGCACAGCTTGTTACATGCAAAATTCAAATGGAAATGTATAGAGAAATACTTTCAGGATTAATCACATAACATTCCCGATCTGAAATTTCATGCATGCATGATTCTGGAAAGTGTCCGTTTAGTTTAGGTATGCCTTAGGTGTTCAGAGTCTATTACTTAGCTGTTATTAATAGGGGAATGCTTGGGTTATCTGTACACACACATGTTCACATACACAGAGCAAAGATCATCAAGCATCAGAAGTTCTCTTCTATTGAGACTGACGTTAGATCCATCCTTCTAAGAAAAGTATCACAAAAAAGACAACCCTGCAAAGCATTTTCTGTTTAGGCAGTATGGTTTCTGCGACATTCCTCTGAGAATTTCAGGAAGCTAGCACGTTGTTCAGAAAATTGCTTAGTGGTTTCTTTGAACTACCTGTTTAATATTGATAATGTTCCTTAACCAGATTGACTAGATGTCAGGTCTGATTATCGTGTGTATTGTGGCACATTTGTGGCTTCCTGCGAAGGCAGAGGAAACACAAACTTCTTCAGGGGTGGTAGTTATGTGATGGCAGCAGCAGGCACAGCCAGTTTCAGTGGCTAGGGAGCAAAACCAAAATTTTTGATTTTCAGAAGTGATAGTCTGGCTTATTCCACTTCCTCATAACCCCTGCTCACCAGTTTCATCACAAATTAAAATGGGATGCTTCTGTATTACATTTGATATATTACTTGATATATCCTCCCCATCCATGTAAAAGACAATCCCATATGATCTTCGGGGAAACAAAAATACATCCCATCAGACAGAGAATTTATGGATGTTTTAATATTTCAGATCATGGCTCAATGGACAGATGCCACTTATTCTGTCCTAAAAAACCCTATCTCAAAAATTACTTGCAAATGCAAAGCTAGCAAAATGCTGGTGCTAAAGACAATAATACTGTCAGCTCTACATAGCTGTTGCTGATCTGGAGAGACCTACAGAGCTGCTTCTTGACAATTCAGTGATTGTTTACAGCTACATTTTGACCCAGGCAATTTTAAGAGAAAATATTATATTTTGTCATCAACAAAACATGGGGGTTTCCCTGTATATACTTTGCTTTTTAAGCAAAGTTCCTTAGGCACAGATCTGTCTTTGCCTCCCAGCACAGCCTCCAGAACAGAAAGCCCTTATCCTCATTGGATCCCCTTACTCTAACTAGACTAAAATGTGTATTAAAAATTTATAATCATAATAATTAATTAATTAATATCTCAGAT
>NW_010127548.1:0-4180 GCF_000699245.1 Pterocles gutturalis | reverse complement strand
TGGAGGTGTTCAAGAAATGTGTAGATTTGATGCTCTAGGGACATGGTTTAGTGAATTAGGTGGTGTGGGTTGTCGGTTGGACTTGATGATCCTTGAGGTCTTTTTGAACCTTAATGATTCTATGATTCTATAGCAATAAACCCAAACCCAAATATTGCAGGTGACATTCTGCAGGCACTAGATGAAGAGTATTATATTGTTGTATGGGATGGACTGCCTCCTGTGCTGGTTCAAAAAATACAGGCACTGAACTAATAGTGTGAGACATCTTGTCCAAATGACTGTGTCAGAAAACACTGAAAAACTCAAATTACAGTTTGGGAGATTTCTTAAGGCTATGTAGTGAAGATCATCTGGATGTTTTCTGAAGAGACTGTCTTCTTCTCCAGGAGATTACATTACAAAAATTTCAGAATGCTTTCATCGCACAGATGTGAGTCAAGGTTCCTGAAACAATATGAACCCAGATTTTTTTTTTTTTTCATGGAAAACTTGTCCCACCTTTATAGACTCGGTTTATACTGAGTTTGGAGTAGACTATATAATGGTAATGTCTCTAGTGAATACCAAAATAGCCGTTATTTAGATTGTTCTAAATATTAATAACATTTTGCAGTTATATTAGTGACAAGTGTGATTTATAGGTCTCAAAGTTAATTTTACAACTAGTATTGTTCTTATGGTTTTGTTTTGATTTGTTTTTTTCTCCCTAAAGACAGCAGTTTATAGATTATTTAGTTTCACTTAGGAATTTTAAGTTAGTGGTAGATCCATGTGTAAAACCAGATGGATATGCTACCCATCCTTTCCTTAGTCACTTGTTTCTACTTAGACATGTTGAGCTGTTAGCCATTGATCCAAGAGAAGCAAGTGACCAGAGGGCATTTCCAGTCCCTGTGTACACACTTTGTAGAAAATGAACAGTAGGCAAGATCTTTAGCTGAAAATTAAATTTTCAAAATCAAAAATAAATGCAATTTATTTCCACTTGACAACTGGTTTGCTTTTCTTTGCCTGTGGTGATTTTATCAGGTTTTATGAGAATGTTCTGCTATTTAGCAAACAGTAAGTGTTGCCCCTTCTCAGAACAATGCTTGCTACATGTGGCACCTTTGGGAGACCAAACTGCAATGTAATTAAGTACACAGAAGAAGTAAGAAGGAGGGACCTACTGATTGTGACTTTGGCATAAAGACAGCATGTCAACAGACTTAAGCAGCAGGTGCTTATGGTTCATACTGGCCAACAGTGCATTCCTGATTATTTTAAGCGGGAAGATGGATGCATGGATTTAGCTTTGTGCAGGCAGAGATGGATTTTATTGTTTAAACATAGGTAAATGGATTTTTGTAGAGGACCAAAGAATGTGCTGCTCACCAGAAAGGCATAGGTCTTCCACAGGTCTATGTCATAGCTCTGAAACCAGTATAGGTGTCTCAGACAATCTACAGCATGCAGCATGGCAGTACTTAACTGTGTTCAGTCCCACCCGCAGATTCAGTTGATTGATGGTGTAGAGCTCCCATTGATGCAAGACATTCTTGGTTACTGAAGCTGCTTATGGTAAATGTCTTTTCCTCTGTATTTTTCTCTAGTGTAATTGAGCTAATTTGTAAGCGCTGTTTAATAGAAAATGGTGGAAAGATTATAGTGTACTAAAAAGAACAAGCAATTCTGTCTTTAAACAATAGTGTTAAGACTGAAAGATCAAGCAGGCAATTGAGAAAATTTAAAACAAAACAAGGGACTCCCTGCAATATTTTTATTTGGTCTTGTTTGTGTGCACTATGTCCTCATTTAATTGTCTGAATTATATGCTGTGTTTTTTTTCTGCAACATCCTGCCTCATTTGATTCATGGAATTGGCAGTACTTGCTTAATGAGCATTTGTTTGATATTATTTTCATTTGTTATTCAAAGAAACCCTCTGCTATATTTTCTGCATTTTTGTTATACCCCATTCTGAAGATAGAATTACTAGTTTTTTTTTCATGGATGTTCATTGCAGTTGTGCTTGTGTTCTTTAGAAGTAGAACCTGGAAATCTTTTTAGTGAGGTAGGGTTTTTTATCATAGAATACAGAGTTTGTTGAATTGAAAGGCATTTGCCAGAATGTAACAGAGCTAGCCAAAGGTTTCACTGAGAAAGATAAGAGCACTGACATAGAGCTGCAGCACTGCCATGTAGTAGAGGTGGATGTACCCAGCTAGTTATCTGGGAAGTGTCCTGTATATATTCACTCAGTTAATACTAACATGTAGCACATTTGTTCATTCTCCTAAATAATAAAAATACTAAACAAAAAAAGAAGAAAAAAAAATGGAAGTGTCACAAAAGAAATTAAGAAACATGTCAGTGACCAAATTAGATAATTACTTTTCTTCATTTGGGAAAGACTGTTGTAAGGTGTAACAAGAACATTGTTTTTGAGTGAATAAGAGCAATTACATAATGAGATATTTTTCTTTTTCTTTTGAAAGTGAAATGTTTTTTGTAACCTTACTGGCAATTCTGCTCTTTTCAAAATAGCTTTAAGAGTTTCAGGTTTACAGCTTTCTTGATGTTTTTTCGAACCATTACTGTTTTGGTTTTTTTTTTCAGTTGAGGTCCCACTGTTGTTCGTCTTGGAAGATAGTGCATACTGCTTGACTGTGTAGTTCTGTCCCTGAAGTAGCCATTCACCCCTCAGTTATAATAAATGCATAAACAGACATGATCACAAGTTCTGCAGAACATTGCAGATAAGATGGAATTGCTTCACTACCAAAACCTAAAGAAAGGTGATTTTTTTGTTTTGTGCTAGTTAATTGTGCTCTTGGAGATTAAAAATATCCTGAAAGATATTTGTTTCCTGGACATAGAAAAAGGAGAGCAGTCACATTTCATATCTTTCAACCAAATAAAAGCCCTCAGTCCCAGGCTCTTGTTTTTTCACTCTCTTCCACCTCCTCCCCTCATTTCACTAGTAGTTACTATAATAATTTAGTTTATCCTGTTGTGTTTTCCCCTAGTGTCCTACTCCCTCTCCACCAGTCACTGTGAAGTTTTGGTGTGATCAGACTGGCACCTGGCTTACAGTAAAATCGGTGAAGACAGTATCCAGTATTGCTGTCTGGGAAAGATCACAAGAAAGGTCCAGGTTTTTACTGTCACTTCTTAAGAATATCCAGTGACCTTTTCTATATCTGCAACTCAGTTTCCTCACCTAACAGGTCACTTTATCTGAAGCCTTCTTTTTACAGACAGAAAAGATTTTCCCTCTTAATTTTAAATGTTACTTGTAACTTTTAATCTACACAATATTCCTCCCTTCTAGGTGGTCTTTTAAAGTCCCATTCTACATATTTTTTTCTTGTACAGAAGCCATTTCACTTCATTGTGAGCCTGTGTCACCATTCTTTGTACTTTTCTGAGGACAATTGTACTCTCTTTGAGAAGGATGCGATGGAAATTGAACATTAGTTCAGAAGGGTGTACATCATAACTTCTGTAGGTTACGTCTTTTGTTCAGTGTTCCTTCCCTAGTAATTCTTACCATTCAGTCTGCAATTTCCAGGTGGTAGTAGTAAGTTCGTTGTTTGTATAAATATATGTCGCCGAGATCAGCTGCTTCGGAGCCGACCCAGCTCCACCAGACCGACTGATCGCGAGGTACAGGGAGGGTTTTCTGGAGATTCCTTCAACAGGAAAACCCTGAGGCAGCGGAATATCCCGACTCCCGCCGACAGCTCTCCCGTGAGAGGCTGACACAGGAGCTGCTGGGGCAACCGCGGTCACCACCACTCCCCCAGCCCTTAAATTTTTGCCGGGAGCGCGTATGCAAGTCAGGGGCACCACCTGTGGCTCGTGTAGCAGGACGCTGAAGTTTTGCTGGGGGCAGAAGCCTCACAAGACGGCTCTACGAGCCCTGCGAGCAGGCAGGGTTCCTCCGAGGAAGAGGGAAGAACTAAAGACCAGGTGCTGCAGCGATGGGTGTGGGAGGTTGTGCAGCAGGACACAGGAATTCTGCCCCTCCTCACTTGCGAGTCCTACCTATCTATTGGCAGTCTGTGACCGCTGTTTTTGCCATGGTCTCCACCAGGCAGAGAGCTTGCCCCAGAAAGACAGTGGCGACCCAAACTGAGGGCCTGATCTGAACTGTGGCTACACACATCTCTGGCTGCAGTGAGTGCCAGAGCCT
>NW_010127547.1:6820-9190 GCF_000699245.1 Pterocles gutturalis | reverse complement strand
TATCATCAGCAAACTTGCTGAGGGTGCATGCTCCTTGTTCTGTTACTTCTCAGCCCTCTTGCCTGACCTTTCACAACATACGATACCAAAAAGAGGTATTGTAATTTTGAATATGTGTCCTTTAATTTTTTTTTAGAGGTTCCATTTATTAGAAATCAACTTTTTTAATTAAAGGAATCCTAATCATGTCAGGAAAACAGCAGTTGCCATTTATTCAGTAGGTCCTTCATTTACACCAAACATAGAAGAAATATATGGAGATAATTTTTCTTTAGGAATAATGCATTTGGGGCACAGCTATCATTTCAAAGTAGCCCTAGGGCATTGTTAGGGAACCCTGTTCATGGATTTCATTAACCAAATAAATGGTTTTTAACTCTTTTCAGAAAGAGTAATTGCAATCATTCCATGTTAATAACTGTATTAATAAAGATGAAGGGTCAGCTTATCCTCAAATGATCATTGCCAGTAGGTACCCTTGTTACAGTGTCTATAACAACCCTTTTACATTTTGAAAAAATGCTAAGTGAGGTTATATTTTGAAAGCATTAAAAGCAAGGCCCTTTCCTGTCTCTCAGCTGGTCATGAACTCTTCAAAATATCTTGGAGGTCCCTCTGATCTAAGAACAAAGCTAAGGGTTTGCTTATCGCAGACAGCGCTGAAATTTGCGGTAAAACCCAGTAAACAAAAGAGACAAGGAAACATTTTATCAAACATGTGGTAGGCATAAAACTTCCAGTGAACAGTGAACTCAATGTCATTTTCAAGTTAAACTCACTATTTTTTATGCTTCCTTAGCTGTGTTTTCTAGGAAGCCAAACAAAACAGTCAAATTGAAACCAGAATGCTAGGCAGTAACAGAGAAAGATAAATCTACTACAAACAGAAATGCAAACAGTTTTTTTTTTTTAAAAAACCCAAGGGTATAGAACATGTAAAATGTTTTGATCAGCGCACTTTTTAATGAAAATCTGAGAGATTTCCACTTTATTGCCAGAGCTGTGAAAAAAAACTTTCACAAATGTTTGTGATTTTTCTTTAGAAAAATTAATACCTGACATATTGCATCAAAATATTAACATTTCCACAAAACATCTTTCAGTAGTTCATTTTTTTTTCTGAGAAAACTAATATTTTCCTGAGGCTTCTTTTCTTTTCATAGTTTGTTTTTAAATTACCATGGGACAATTACAGCTACATTTCTCAAATTTTTGTGTGCTCAAGGATATTCTGTAGCAGCTGATCCTTCAACTTCACCTAGAATACAGTGCATGCTACATAACACATAGCAAAAATTAAGGCTATGCTACTTCTGTTACTGTCCAGTTAACTCTCCAGTGCATCAACTGAGGAATTTAGACGTTCTTAAATCTTTAGGAAGTAATTCTTTTCCCCAGTTTCTACAACATCAAAGCTTTCTTGGGCTCAATTCACATGGAAACACCAAGATCTGGAACTAGCTCTCCAGCTGCCTTGTGTGTACGTTGTTCCAGTCTCCCACAGCCTCTCAGATGCAAACACACCAAAGACTGTCTCACAGCTCTCCCCTGCACAAGGGTAGGTAAGATCATAGGCTGCTTAACAAACCAAGGAGCCAACTACATTAAGCCCCTGTCTCCAAGCAGACTTAAAATTGAGTCATCGACTTCAGGAACTGCATAAAAGATGATGGAGGACATAAATAATTTGCACAGCTGCCAGAATTAGATTCTTCACCAGCCTGTCTCCCCTACAGAGAAAAGAACCCATCCCGCTCAGCAGCTATCCCCAACCTGGCCTTGGAAACTAGAGTTTTTACTTTTCCTAACATTCATTGATAGACAAGTAGCTACCTAGCACTTACCTAATATAACCTGAAGCTGAAAAATTAGATCTTGATAATTTATTTTAAAGCAAGAATGGAAAAAATTAATTAAAAATACAGGAGTCTGCATTTGCAGTGAATGTACTGAAGATTATATCCAAAATGCAAAATCCCCTGTCTATTCAAACATGGCTAAAAATCAACCAATAGTTATAAATCTGAATAAAAAATTACACTTTAATCACAAGCACATACCAACAGACATACAGATAAGCCACTGGTCACAGGAGAGGTTCTGAGCTCACATCCTTCCCCCAGTGGCTTCACATTTGCTCTCACTCTTCTTACCCTCCTTTCCTTATCCCAAAATCTTTTTCTGAGTCCCTGATCCAGCACTCACTTATAGTCAGTGAAAGTCTTTTCACTACTTTCGAGAGCATTAGACTGAATGCTTCATATCTTCCTGACTTCATCCCTCCTCCTCACTGCTGCAGTGCTTTTGCACTGTTGCAGTGCAGCTTTTACTGTATGTTTCAATTCCAGCAACTACTGATGTCAGCAATCT
>NW_010127547.1:1936-6789 GCF_000699245.1 Pterocles gutturalis | reverse complement strand
CAGCAGGAAATATGAACGCATCAGGCGGTGTTTATATATAACTATTCCCTGAAGCTGCATTAAAATAAAAAAATCTCCCTGCTACCTACAAATTTGCAAACTTATGTGTATCTGTCTTCCTAGCACTAGCAGAATTAAATTAGTGGGGAGTCTTACGCTTCTTTATGTTAACATCTCAGACTTGGAAAGGAATGTGAATTTGATGTGATGACATTATTATTTGCATCTTACTTTTCTCGGGACCTGTACCTATTTTCTCCCAAATATCAGACTCTAATCCACATTGACCCAGCAGAATACTGCAATGATCACTAACATCAAGGAGTTCAAACATTAGAGGAAGCAGACTCTGCTCTTGGGCTTCTCCACTGAGGGTAAAATGTGTCAAAATTGTGAGTGCCTGTTTATGAGCAAAGACTGCATTTCATATCGAGAATGCCACAAATAACAAGATGACAAACTCACTATTGAAGAATATGAAAAAAAACCTTGATAAATTCACAATATTTTCAATGCTTTCAGAAACTAACTACTATATTTTCAGATTGTTGTATCCCTAATCACTGTATTACCTAATGGATTGACCCTGCAAATACATCTGTACTTATGCTTCCTAACAGCACTCTCATGAATACACTTATGCAGATTTGGGTGCTGAAGTTGAAATAGGTATTTGATTAATATGTGAATTTAAACATGTAGGAAGTATATTCAAGGAAATATTAAGTTCAGTGTCCAGTAGAAATCCAAAGGTTTTGATGTCAACTAAGTTTATCCTCTAAATAAAATTCAAATTAAAAAATTCTTAATCATAAGATATGCTTGCTTTCTTCAGTGTGTAAGAACTTCTACACAGGGAATTTTTGTAACCTTTTTTTTCAAGAAAACAAGTTAGTTAATCTAGAAAAAAAACATTTGATGTTTCTACAATATAAGTTGCTGTGATTTAATTATTCTACTAGATGAGACACATGTGCTAGGCAAAGCTTTGGATAGTGCATTCATGCATGGAAAATGGACATGTCCCTCGAGAACAAATGCACCATTCTGCCCCGTTCCTGTTAAAAAAGTGAATAGATTTTGCTGTGGCCTAATTAACAGAAGCAACAGCAACAGTTACAGGAGTTAAACACTTCAGCACCTGTTTAGGCAGGGAAAACTGGTGAGAAAAGCTACATTGCTTCTTAACATTTAAGGATTAGACAGAGATGACAAAAAGAAAAAGAAGCTGATCCGAAGTCAGAACAAAAACTGAATTCTCAGGCTTTAGATCAGGATCAAGGAGAAAGAATCAAGGAAGTACAAATCTGAACAATGCGTACAATGTTTCAGCAACATTTGAGTCTGTAAGTGATGTGTGCGCACACTTCGTGCAGAAAGGAACACTTTGCTTCAGATAGTCAGAAAAATTGATTCTGGTATCATCATGTTAGAAACTACTTTTCCTCTCCCAACTGTAATAAACAAATTATTCAACTTAATAAGGATGAGTGAGGAAGAAGATTTCTGCATGTTCCTTTAGACTGGAAATGCTTCAGGAATAAATTAATGTCACACGACACTATCAGTGTATATCATTAAAAACATCTGTAAATTCGCATTCGCAAACTCATGTTTGCATACAGGTTAGAATGGGAAAGTGTTCATGCAAAGTCAGACATTATAACAGCCAAATACATTTGAAAACTTATTTTAGGAGTAGATACAACATGCAGAAAGGAAATTGTCTCTTGCAACTCGTATCTTTGGTAAATGTAATTTTTCCGATTTCCTCTGTAACAGAACACCTCCCAGGTGAAGTATAACTTGCATGTTCATGCAAAAGTTTAATTATGAGTTTATGAAAAATTTCAGAATAAGAAAACATAAAAGGTCCACAGAGTCTAAAATTGTCTACTAACTAGGGCTCCCGGGACCACATTTTAGAATATGGCATCTGGACCAACCTGCTACCTTTATAACTTGTAGTTTATGGTTGATAGCAGATACCTATATTCATTTTTGCATCTAAGAAAGCAACTTTCTCTTAAAAGATGTTTTACAAGGACTTTTTTTTTTTTTTTTTTTCCCCGTAAAGTAAACAGGCCGAGCAGAGAAGCTGAAAAGTCCTTAACTGTCCTGGCAGCAACTATAAACATCAGTATGTGATCAGCCTTCTTCTCAGAACGAATCCAAAACATAGCCTCACACTAGCTACTATGAAGAAAGTTAACACTGTCTCAGCTGAAACCAGGACACTCCAATGTTTTTAATTTGATTAAGTAGTTCATTTAAGTGCAAGGAAAAAAAAAAGTTATACTCTTCAAGCACCATAGCTGTAAAATAATTTCAGATATGTTTTATAGCTCAGAAAAAGTCATATGTTTGTAATGACCAAACACTAGAAGAATATATTATGACTGCCTCAGCCACAGCTAGGTTTGGATCCCTCCACTGTAGTCTTAGACGCAGCATAAGCAAATCCCATGTGCTACTTCTGTTTCTGTGTAATCTTTCCACAAATGTGATTTCCATCAATATGAGCTACACTTACAATATCCTGCTGCTCCGTTGGACCTTGAATTGCCCAGCAGTTCCACCAGGACCAAACTAACCCTGCTATTTAAACTACTTTTACTATAGGACTGTGAAAACTTCAGGACTGTAATATGTATATTTTGGGTGGCTGCTTGCCTGAACATGTAGCTTTTTAAGCAATTCAAGCATCTGAAAAAGATATTTCAGAGATTCTGTTCACAAACAAATCTAGCTGAAGGTAGGTAGCTAGCTGCAGGAGTGTGCATGTTAACTTGTGCACCTTTCCAGGCCTCAGGGGTGGGAACCAAGACTGCAATGGCAGGTTTTCTCCAGACACTCAGATTTCAAAGCTCTCTCCAGAGCAGAGCAGGTGCTTACAAGAACCCTTTGGAGGAACTGGTCTTCTAACTTAGAGCCATAGGATTCTGCAGTAGTCCTCATGTCCTGTAAAATGACAGAAGAGCTAGAACACATTCAGCTGAAGAAAACTGAGCTCCTTTCTTCCAGGATAATTTGTGTATTTTTATATGAAGAGGTTTGTTTGTTTTTTTTTTTTTTTTTTTTTTTTTTTTTAAAAGTGAATAATCTCAGGAACACAGCAGCACCTTTACTTTTCACACTGACTTGCTCAGGGAACATTATCATCACTTCCCCAGTGTTTGGATCCTAGTTCTGGAGCCGATTTGCTCAGACTTGAGGTATTTTGGTAATGGGTCCCAGTTAGATGCTTACTTTTGGCTGCATCCTGCAAGATGCCATGGGTCACCATACCAGGGTACCATTTGCCAAGGAAAGAAACTCAACAGGAACTGAAGGTGTTCAGCACTTTGGGTCAAGGTTTTTAATCTGCACATTTTTATGCAGCAGAACCAACTGGGATTGGCATGCTATGTCCATACAAAGAGAACTTCCCAACATCTGCCAGCAGTGGCACCCAATCTTCCTGGGACTGTTCGTTGTTTTCTCTCTCCATGGGTCTGTGTTGCACTCTGAGAGCAGCATAAAGTCTTCCCAGTTGCCTCGTGGGAGTGCAAGCGTCTGCATCACGTAACTAGGCAACTCTGGAGAAATAAATCCCCAGGCAGGTCAGCTACACACACACACCTGCCCACAGCCCCCAGCCTGGCTGCTTAATTAACAACCAGCTCTGGCACAAGGAGGCTCGGCCATGCGTCACTGCCACCGATCGATTATGCCTTCATTAAACAATTCACCCACCAGGTGCTTCCATTTAGTATTTCAATGAGCTGGAAACACACAGCTCCGGAGCAGTGTTTACTTTGGCTGGTTAAATGGGAGGTATCTCAGCAAAATATGGACTGATTCCTCTTGAAAGTCACAGGACCCACAAGTGAGCTGTCAGACCTGTCTCTACCCATCATGAATGCACCTTAGGCAGAGTGTCCTGCAACCACACAACAAATATAAATAATAACACTGTTTCATCTGAAAATGCACTTCAAGATCATTATGTATAGACAGAGTTCAACTGGAGTATTTTTCTTTGCTTGCTGAAGAAATTGGTGTAGAGATACATTCAGGTAAAAAAAAAAACCAAAACAGATTTCTAAGAAAACTGTAACAAAAGCTTGTTCTTTTTCTATTGCCTGTTAACAAATGTCTTCTGCTCATTGTAGGTATCATTGCGCTGATATATTCTTTTCATGTATTTCCAAATTGCCTGTATCTATTGTAAGCAAAAAGCACTGGAAATGGGTTTGTCAAAGCAAAACTCCCCCTTGAAGCCAACAAAACTTTGACATTATTCTAGGATGTGCCAAGTGCACTTGTTTGCTCAGAGCTCGTTCTTGGACACTCTTCTCTCTAGGGAGCAATTGCACATCAAACAAATGTTTTGCAAAAAGCTCTGCTCATGGTCCTGTGACAGATTCATTTTTACTATCTGTAAGGCACAACTTCTAAAGTAAGATTTCATGTACCGATAGATTTTACTAATTTCCAGAAGCATTGCTATGGTCATGAACAGTTTCTTAACCAGGACTGAGTGCACAAAATCACTAGCAGAAAAGCATGCTGTTACACATGCATCAGGCCCTTTTCCCCTTGCCCCCTGAGGGGGTTGTATTGGCACAGTCTAACATGCCAGACTAAGTTGAAGAGCCTCAGTGAAGACTTTCAAATGGAATAGAAACAGAATAAGAACAATTCACAAATTATTTTTACGTCTAGAGACGACCTCTTTCTATTCGTATCAGAACACAGCCCCTGTAAAGCTATTCAAGTTAATGAATGTTTCAGTGTGACACCAGAGTGAGACCAGAGTATTAGTAAAAATCTGTATAAATTCTTACATTTAAAGATAAAAATTAAGAAAA
>NW_010127547.1:0-1918 GCF_000699245.1 Pterocles gutturalis | reverse complement strand
GGGGGGGGGAAAGGGGAGGGGAGAAGGGAGGGAGAATACCCTTTTTCCAGGAAGTCCATTTCTTGATTTTACTAAAGAAAATGTCAATGTGTACTCCACTTCTGTCACGTTTTCTAAACAAAAACTAGCTGTGTCTGGATATAGAGTTCTTCTCTAAAAGTAAGCACTGGTCACATCTTAAACCTGAACTGTTGCTTTTGCCTGCTAATGAGGGTAATATAAAACAACTGCAGTAGTGGCAAAAATAAGCAACAAAGCCAAACCAGAATCTCCTCACTAACATCTCCAAACTATTGGGATGTATATAAAATGTATATTAGTAGTAAACAAGTAGCAGCCAGAGGCTCCAATTAGTTCAGAGCCCTCACTGTGGTGATTATTGTACGAACATAAACAGGAAAGATTCCTCGCCTCAAAATCACTACAACTGAGACAACAGCATCGGGGCTTGCAGAAAGCAGTGTGGAAGAAGGATGCTGAACCTGAGGGCAAGTAATTGGAACACAAGATTGTGAAAACTATTGGCTGAGCATTCAGCTGGAAGCTTTAAATATTATTTTTTTTTTTATTTTATAAAACAAGTAGACAAGAAATACAAATTAATCACTTGCAGCCTGTCTACTTAAGCACTCTCATTAAGCACGGGTATCACGGTGAAGATGGATCTTAAGAGAGAAACAAAAGGTGACTAGGATAATGGTTGTGTCTAATGACTTGGTTGTAAAGGCACAGAATCTAATAAAGCACAAGTTAATAAGCTCTCACTCTTAGAGAGCTTAACCTGACAGAAAGGCATGGTGCTGGCAGAATTTCTATAACCAGATTATATAAATAACATGGGTTGGTAGGGAGAGCCGTGGACAGAACTCTACATTAAATATTAAGTACCTGCATTACTTGAGCTAAAGAATCTATCATAGTAATCAGAAAATGGTTGCACGCCCTTAATTTCCGTGGTTAAGCTATTAGAAGGGGAAAGAAAAAGCAGTAAGAAAGAGTTCACTTCAAATATATTTACAGTGCCCGTTCCCGTGCTGCTGCTGTTGTGGTTATCCTTCTCAGTACATCAGGGGTTCTGAGCAGAGCCTACCACTCCTGAATCATCCTTTCCGACAGGCAGGAGTTGTGTGAGAGGAGATAGACTGATCATTACAAAGTCAATGACCTGAATTTTTCCAAGATTTCTGGTAAAAACAGAACATGGTAATGAAAATTTTGTCTAGCTAGTCACGGTTCATCATCTTTCCTATTAACTCCACTAGTGAGTAACCAACAATGGAAAACTGATCTGGGAAAATACTTGCATCCTTTCTCCAATGCAAATTTTGTCTGGGAGAAAGAGGCTGTTTTAAAGTTTGGAAAAAAAAAAAAAAAAAAAAAAAAGAAAAAAATACCAAAAAAAAAAGCCAACAAAAAAGACAAGTTGCTGTCAGAAGCAGACTTTACAGTACATATACAAGCAAGACACTGGTGTGACATCAGGTTTTTATCAGAGTAATTAATAAAAGCACTTGCTATATTATCTCAGCTTCTGCATTCTGTGATACATTGCTATTTCTGAGATACAAAATATTGTGTGACTCACCTTAATAAATATACAGTATAATGCCTAATGACTTCTGTCACATTTCAAATGACTTTTTTTTTTTTCTCTCCAAAGGCAAGCCTTAACAAGTCACAAGAGGTTATGCTTCCCGATGTGTAGGAAGTTGAGGAAGGGTGCCAGGAGACCTGCATCGTTAAACAGGGATCTGCTGGGCAAACTCAAGGGTAAAAGGAGGGCCTACAGATCATGGAAGGAGGGGCTGGCCACTTGGGAGGAATATAAGAATGTTGTCAGAGAGTGCAGGGAGGCAACTAGGAAAGCTAAGGCCTCTTTAGAATCAAAGCTTGCTAGAGGGGTTAAGGACAATAGAAA
>NW_010127546.1:0-3573 GCF_000699245.1 Pterocles gutturalis | reverse complement strand
TTTTCTGTATGTTTTCTGTTCATCTGTTTTAGAGACATACTCCCAGAGAAGCATGTTGAATACTTTAGCCCTTGGGTATATTCCTTTGGTTATGAACTTATTGTACATTCAACAAGACTACCTCTTATTAGTGGATTCTACAAGCTGCTTTCTGTTACAATGAAAATTGCCAAGAAAATAAAATACTTTGAGGTGAGATCTCTTATCCCCATGAAGGAGTAACATGTTATCTTAACGGTGGTGCAGTTCTTTATATGCAAAGTCTTTTACGTGCAATGGAAAATAGTTCATTGAAAGTGTTACCCAGTTTTTTCAAGTGTTTATAGCATCCTGTGCCTCTGTAGTTAGAAGCACATAGAAAGTCAAAATTTAGACTAGAAGCCCAGTCTCTGAAGTGACACCAGCGATGTGTAATGCTCTTTCTGAAATCCTGAGCTGGGTGAACAGAGATGGGAAATACCCTTGCAGTGCAGGTGGTACAGAAGGTAGCTTGGATATCAGGAACAATCTATCCAGAACAGCAGAGACATGTATGGGTTAATTACTCAACCTCTGGAGTATAGTTGCATTCCACTCACTGATTTCCACAAGAAATATGATGCTCTATCAGTAGAAGCACCATTTGCAGTATGGAAGCTATTGCCAAGTGACAGTCCTTCATGTGGTTATGTGTGTACAGAGCCCAGAACTGACCCTGCCGCTGCTGGTGGTTGCACCAAATGAAGCACATTTGGGAACTTACTAGTATAAATGCTTGTACTGTAGATGCTGTAGTGAATTGCTGTCTTCTTATTCTACCTGCATTCTTGCCACCTGGCCATCCCCCATTAGGGATTTTTTTTTTCTTTTATGGTGTGTTAGATGGAAAGGCAAGGAGCAAATTAAGCCATTGAAAAGTTATTTTTCAGTCCTACATATCTTGCTCATTTAGGGTAATATTAAGTGTGTTCCAAAAAGCTGACTCTCGGTGTGTGGCATTAGTGTTAGTACATAAGCTTTGAGAAAACCAATGTACCTTTCACGTTTTCACTGACACAGATTTCACATTGGACAGCGATGTATTTATCCCGAGTTCAACTTGTGTTTCATATTTGTACTGTGTACTACATTTTTTAACACTGTTAACTTGTGGTTTCTCTTTGATAGGGTGTAAGTCCAAAGAGTCTCAGAAAATGTCCTGAAGACCCAGAGAAGAGGTCTTGCTTTGCACTGTTTGTAAAGTTTGGAAAAGAGGTAAGGTTTTTTTTTTTTCTTGGCTAGCTTTCTTAGTCTGAATAAAAGCACAAATGACTCGATCAAAATTATACCTTCTGAAAAATCTTACATGTATGATAGAAGTAGTCCAACTCTTTGAATTATGCAACATAGTGGGATTTCAAGGTGTTTTTCTGTCTGTTTTTCTACTTAATGTTAGAAGAGGTATCTTGGCCGCTTATTGATGTACAGTTGAGAAATGACTGTGTAACTATGTATTAAATACTTCCTAGTAACCATCTGCAGGTGAATTGAGATTCCAGTATTGGTTTTGAGTTGTGAATTTGTATGGATATTGATATTGATGTAGCCAATCAAGATTGTATAAAGTTTGATTCTTCTTGACCTATTTATCTGAATTTTAGGTTACAGCAAAAATGAAACAGTATAAGGATGAGTTGTTGGCTTCCTGTCTGAATTTTTTGCTCTCTTTACCACATGACATCATCATGCTTGATATCAAAGCATATATTCCTGCACTGCAGGTGAGTCAAATTGATGTACAGCTTTTTTTTTTTTTTTTTCTTTTATAAAACACGTACAAAAATTCTGGAGCAAAGTTAGTATCTTGTGCAAGTAAGATAACAATGAAGCTTTTCATTATCTTCAGTAACATAGAGTATAAATGACTTGACTTTCTGGATAAATAAGTAAATTGTGGGACTTTGTACTAAATTGGCTTTGTTAGTGCCTGTCTTGCAATATAATATGTATCTCTTGTGCTGATCTTCAGTGAGATGTTAAGCAGGCAAAAGTTATTAAGAAGGGAGGTGCATTATATGCTAAATGCTTACAAATGTTTTTTCCCTTTAAATGGTAGTAGTCATTAAAAAGGAAAGACTGATAGTTTTACATTTGACACATAGAATGCATTTAAGCTGGGCCTTAGCTGTACCCCAATGGCAGATCTGGGACTGGATGCTTTAGAAGACTGGTCAGCTCACATCCCCAGACATATGATGCAACCTTACTACAAGGATGTTCTGCCTCTTCTTGATGGTTATTTGAAAAACTCTACATCTACAGGTACATACAGGCAATTAATTTTTAGTTTTGCGGGAGAGGAAAAAGAATTTTTCAAAGTTATGCCTAAAGAGGTGAATGTGACATACTTTTTGTCTATACTGGGTGTTTCTTGTGATTGGAACAATATAATTTCTCTTACACGTAAAAGTTTACCTTTTTCTTAAAAAAGGATTTATTTGCTACTGCCGAACAGCCACGAGTTGTAGCCATTGTATATGCCACTTGTCAGTGATTTGTCCTTTGTATCCTTAAATCAGCTTATTTTTCACTAATAGAGACTTATTTTCCTTAAAAAAGATTTAAAATGAAAGAATAATTGTCACATCTTAAAAACAAAAACAGAGTGGCAAAAGCAGGGCTGTTTTTAAAAATAAAGTATGAGGTGCAGATACAATAAACGAATATTAATATGCTGGGTTTTTTTGTTCATCAGTTGAATCCCAGAATAACTGGGAAGTAAGGAAACTTTCTCGAGCAGCCCAGAAGGGATTTAACAAAGTTGTGATACAGCGTGTAAGAAAATCAAAGACTTCCACATGGGTAAGAACACTGATTCTTTTTTAGAACTAATAGTGAGTTAATCAACTCCCTGAGTTTATCTTAGTTTCTTGCACATGTACTTTTTTTTTTGAGGGTTATTTCTACTTTAGATCAGTTCAGTGAGTTCCACTCTACAGCGTGGCTCAAAAACTGTTACACGGTTGGAAATATGTCATATTCTAGGGTGAGAATGGGAATGAAGCAGGGAAAGGGAACTGAAGTCCACATCACTGCCAGGCTGATATATTGTGGAAACAGCAGTTTACCTCCCTACATCTGAAATCAGATCCCAGCCTAGTAGTGGTGCCCTGTGCAAATTTTGTGAATCCTTAAAGGTTTGGTGGTGGTTTTTTGGGTTTTTTGGGGGGGGTTTTTTTGGGTTTTTTTAATTATCTTGTGGGTGGGTTTATAGTCTGAGAAGTCAAACATACTGATTATTTTGACCAGTGGCTTCTCGAGTGGCTCAAAATAACTGTAGTTTTATTTGTATATTCTGGTGTGCAAACTAGCTTGCAATAAGCCTTTTTTGGGCATGAAACTAATAGTCCTATATATATATATATAAAAAATATTTCCAGCCTAGTGGTCTTTAAACAAAATATGTGAATTTTACAGGCTGATAAAGGCTTATAAAAATTAGTTGGCTGCTTACATAGAGATACAGGATCTAAACTTTTCTTTATGGGAATAAAGCAAATGAAAAGAGTAACTTTTACTTTAGATTTATGCCCGTGGTGTCAGGGAAGGGTACAG
>NW_010127545.1:0-4616 GCF_000699245.1 Pterocles gutturalis | reverse complement strand
CCAGCCTTAATGATTCTATGATTGATTCTATTCTCTTCTACTCTACCCTATTAAACACTTACTGCAAAGGCTGATCTACCCTGCTTCAGTTTGACTTACCAAAGCTAATTTCAGTTCTCAAGTAGAATATCATTCTTTATATCTCTTCTCTGGCCCTGTGATAGATTCATCACAGTGTTTGGAAATTACTGCCAAATTGGAAGCACTGGTTGTGACAAATTAAGAGCAGCTTGATAGGTTTTTAACTTTAAGGTTCTTCTCTGTTCTCAGTTCATATTATTAAAATGCTTGGTAAAACTGCATTCTAATGATTTCTAACCCAGATTCCCTCTGGTGTTAACTTGTGTCCTGGAGCTAAACACTCCAACGTAGCACATTCACAATATCCACAAGCTCTTAGTCTACCTCTAAACTAACATTGTTTAGCCACATATTAAAACAAAGACACAAATGAAAATAAAATGCATCACGAACACAAGCTTTATTGAACTATATGAAAAGCCAGGCAATACAAAAATTAGCTAAATAATGTGTAAAAGTATTCATACACGGGTTCAGAGGGAGAAGGTTTATAAAGCACAGAAGTGATGCCTTCTGAAGAGGTTGTCTGGGGTTTTTTTTGGTAATTCTTTGATCTCTGCTAATTCTCATTAATGCAGTTTTGTCTTCTTAAAGGACTTTTTTTGCTCCTATACTCTTTTCTGTGATTGTCCCCTTAAAGATGACCTAGGAAAGCAGCTTCAGACTGTTCATAAGGGTTTGGTTTTTTCTGTAGTAGCTGCTATTCCTCAAAAAGAGGCAGTTTTTACAGTTCCTCATGTAAGATTACTGCCCTATACATATTTTGACTTTTGACTCATAGCCATGTCAAAACCATCTCCTGTTTCTCCCCCTGTTGTTCCAGGGTTTTGAACTTTTGAACTGTGTTGCATCAAAATAAGCATAACCAGCAAGTTAAAGTAGGTGATTCTCCCACTCTACTCCACTTTTGTGAGACCCCACCTGGAGTACTGAGCTCAGCTGTGGGGCCCCCAACATAAAAGAGACCTGGACCTGTTGGAGCAAGTCCATAGGAGGGCCACAAAGATGGTCAGAGGGCTGGAGCACCTCCCCTATGAGGACAGGCTGAGAGAGTCGGGGTTGTTCAGCCTGGAGAAGAGAAGGCTCCAAGGAGACTTAGTAGCAGCCTTCCAGTATCTGAAGGGGGCTACAGGAGAGATGGGGAGGCACTCTGTATCAGGGAGTGGAGTGAGAGGACAAGGGGTAATGGGTATAAGCTGAAAGAGGGCAGATTTAGATTAGATATTAGGAAGAAATTTTTCACTGTGCGGATGGTGAGGCAGTGGCCCAGGGTGCCCAGAGAAGCTGTGGATGCCCCATCCCTGTAGGGGTTCAAGGCCAGGCTGGATGCAGCTTTGAGCAACCTGGTCTAGTGGAGGGTGTCCCTGCCCATGGCAGGGGGGGTGGAACTCGATGATCTTTGAGGTCCCTTCCAATCCAAACCATTTCATGATTCTATGACTCTCATGAGATTCTAGTTGCAGGGATACTAATTTTTGGTAGCATATTTAGCCTACATTGTGCATTTGTCTGATCATTGAGGAGAGAACAGGATATCTTGTAGTTTGGCAAAATGCGTATGATTAGCTTTCCTTGCACTTTATATCTACTATAATTGCAGCAGCTGACAGTTTATGTGTCTAACACCACATGTGGGTCTTTCATGAGCATCGCAGGTACTTCAGTGGAAAAAATAACACAGTGATAGTCTCTCTCCAACACTCAAGCTCTGAAGGTCTCTTGCCTCAAGAGGATGGGAGGCCAAGTTTCTTGCTCCCATCATAAATCCAAATTACTTAGAATTAGAGTAGGAAATAAAAATCCCCTTGATCCTTCCACTGTCTGACAGAAAATAGAAAAGATGGCGTGCTTTCCTTCTGAAGTACCCCTGAAAGTAATATCAATTTATTTTGTGCATTTTTTCTGTTCTTTAAATGCCATTCATACACAGAAGCAATCTGGATTCCCATTTCCTCTTTAGCACTTTACAAAGTCTTCACAGGTGTTTAGAGCTTAGTAGTGTCAGCTCTCCTGTAGGTCAAGAACTAATTTAAAATAATCTCCTTCTAGTCTGTTATGCAACATACATGGCTTTAGAGGTACTGCAGCTTTGCCACACTAAATATTTTCAGGAAAAGGACTTAAAATTATCTCTACAGAAATGAAATCTTTCTGTTGTTTTCTAGAGATGATAGTTTGTTTGGGTTTTTTTACATACTATCGAACATCTTTATTTTCTTTTCTAAGAAGCCAGAATGTGTGAATTCTCTAAAAGTGCCCTAAACTGTCTGGCAGTACTAGTATGTTTAACATTCCTTCACAGACCAAGTTTCTTGTCCTAAGTGCTTCATTTTCTATTTTCCTGTAATAGGAATTATAAATAATAAGCAGAGTCATAAAACTACACAGTATATTTAATTTGGAAGGATCAAATTTAAAAAGAATAGTTTTTTAAAAGCTATGTCATGCTTTTCTTTTTTCCGTAACTTTCTCTCCAATTAAAAATACAATATTATTTTCCCCTGACTCTATTTTTACATATTTTGCTCTATCTCTTCTTTGTAAGAAAAGCCACTTAAGCAGATATCAAAATTAGAGTCTGAAATTAAAAATGCAGGAAGTACAGACGCATCCAACTGCTAATCTATCCATGTCTCGTAAATAATGACAAGCACGCTCTTTTCAGGAACAGAGTGCACAACAAGGCAAAATGTTCTTTCTTAGATTATATGGTATGTTATTTATATTTGTTTTACTATGCTTCCTGAGTGAGCAACACACTACTCAATATATGGACATCTCAGGAAAACAAGGACCCTTTGCACCAGGTGGCCATATTCATAAAGGTATTTAGGTGCCTATTGGGATTTAAACTAAGTAAACTGGGCAGCAAACTCCAATGACATCAATTCACCTGCGTGCTTTAGACATGCTGAGCTCAAATTTTGACAGTTTGAGATGCAGTATCTAACTTCCCAAACCTAAGGAGTCCTCCAACTCACACAAACAGAAGGGAGCTCACAGTTCAGCTCTTAGCATTTTCTCTAGGCAGACATTTTAGTTAGAGTAAACTTATTTAATATCAGTCATCAGCTAGAGCATAAATAAAGCTGACTACATGGGCAGCCTCAGACTGACCCCCTTGTCTGTGACTGCTCTGAATTGAGTCATTTCATGTCAGGCCAACAAATACCACCTTCAGGTTGCCTGGCGTTAATTTAGAGAATGACTCCACAGTGTTTCGCTAATCCATCAAATTTATACACTCAGGCGCCACAAGACCAGAGAACAGGACTCTGAGCTTTATCATTAAGGATGCTCAGGACCCAGGTCCTGTAAGGTAGACTAACCAACACATCCTAAGAGGAACTTGGTAAATGGATATGTACCTGCCTGTGGCCCTTTTATAAATGGCAGTGAAGCACATGCTATTGCATGCACATAATTGGTTGAGCAGACAACTTCTCGATAGAATTGGAAAACTCTGGACTCATTCTTTCAAGTGACTAATATACTGATGTAACTTTAAAATAAAGGGGAACCATGGTTAGCTTATGTCCTGGATTAAGCTGAGACAGAGTTCACTTTCTTCATAATCGCTAGCAAGAGGCTGTGTTTTGGATTTGTGCTCAGAAGAAAGCTGATAAAAAGTGATGTTTACACAGCTGCCAAGGTCTTTCAGCTTCTCTGGCTGTCTGCAAACAGGAGAAGATGGGAGGGAGCACAGCCCCAGTTACTAGCCCAGGATTTGATCTTAGGTTCAGGATTGAGACCCAGAGTGGCCAATAATCTATTCCATAACATACCCGTCATGCCCAGTATAGAGGTGAGTACCCTCCGGAAGATCAGCCCTTTTGGTTCCTGATCTCTTTTGCTCTGGGTCATCTCGCTCCAGGTGGTCGCTCTCCCAAGACCTTTCCTCCCCCACCCCGGTCAGCTCTGGGTCTGGGACGCTCGGACTGTTCTCTCCGTTCCGTGAGTGCGGTTTCGGGACTCTCCCTGCTCCGGGATCGTTAGCTGGGAACAGGCTGAGCCTTGGTCATCGGGTGGGGGGCAGTGTCACTGTGTGTCACTCATTTGTATATAGGATTATTTTCAATATTATTGTAGTTTAGTTATTAAATTGTCCTTATCTCAACCCACAAGTACTTTTTTCCCTTTTCCCCTTTAATTCTCTCCCTCATCCTCGGGTGGGGGGAATTGGGTGAGTGGGTGTGTGGTTTGGCCCCCAGCCAAGGGCTAATCCATCACAGCTTACTAGTTCACTTATGAAAAATACACAAACTATCACTTGTTTTGTACAAATGAGGTCTCCATCTCCTCTTAATCTTGAACTGAACATTGATGTGGTCATTTCTACATAACAGCCTGAAGCAAGAGCTCCTCTATGAAGTTCTGACATCTGTTCAAACCCCAAACAGTGGTAAATGGAGATCACATTACCTATTTGTGTCACTGTTTAAGTAGACTTCATGGTGCAGTCTCTCACAGTCTTTGAGGCTTTTTTATGGTATATGCTACGATTCGCAGAATCACAGAATCACAGAACGTTAGAG
>NW_010127544.1:24260-24929 GCF_000699245.1 Pterocles gutturalis | reverse complement strand
CTATTTTAGTATTGAAAAGTGATTGCAAGGGTTGTGAACATTTGCGGGTTAAGTGATTGCAAGTTTTACGAGCGGTTGTAGGTTTCTTAGTATTGTTGGAAGTCATGCTGTCATTATCACTTTGCTGTAAGATTTGGTAGTGTTGCCATGAATTGTCTTTACCAAGTAATTTGTTTTCTTTTATAATTCTGTTACATTCCACATTTTATACCGTACATTTCCCTTTCCCCCCAAACAATTATATGCATTAAAGTTGTAAACCAGTATTCAATTCTTTGGTGTCATCTGACCTTAATTTGCCCCAAGGCAGAACCTATGTGAACCCCACTCATCCCACCCAGGGTGGTTTTATGAGCTGGGTCACAAGAGCAGGGAAGGACGTATTGAGGAGAAAGGGAAGTTAGGGGTGTTTTGCTAAAGCTGTCTGTTCCTCTTGCTTTTCCACTTCCTCTTCCTCCTGGTATCAGCAGGGGGGGATGCTGAGGCGAAAGCCAGGCCAGTGGATAATCCCCTGGGCAACTATTTACACGAGGTTATACAGGGAGGAAACTGATGCAACTTCATCCTTGAGAAAGTTGCTTCTTCCCTCTCTTTCTACCCAGTCACCCCTTCCCCCAGTGCAGGCTCCTTCTCTTCTCCTCTCCACGGGGGCCAGGAAGCTGCTTTCAA
>NW_010127544.1:0-24249 GCF_000699245.1 Pterocles gutturalis | reverse complement strand
CCAGGAGCACCGCGATCGGCAAAAAACCACACAGCTTGCAGGGCAAAAAAGCCTAATTCAAAAGCCACTTAATGTGAGCCCTCTGCATGAGTGAGCTTTGCAGCAAAAGAGGCAGGGAAGAGCCTGTGATATGGTGTGGGGGTGGGCATTGAGAGGCAGCCCAGGGGCAGAGCCTAGAGAGGGGAGTGCAGGGCAGTGAAAATGAGTAAGTTGGTGGAACATGATAGTTAATACCTAAATACAAGCTTTGTGTTCAAAGAAAAATTGCTTAAGATTTGAGCCAACAGAGTGCTTCTAAGGTCAAGCCACAAAAAAAAAAAAAAAACAAACAAACAAAAAAAACTTTTGACTTTTTGCGTGTAAGATTGTTTTGTACGGCAGGTGTTTTGCAACAGCTTTAGATGTCCACAGGAAGGCCTGTGCTCTGGAAGGGGTGTTTTATTACAGTGTGTACACCCACGCAGAAAACCAGGAGTTTAACATGCGCCTGACTGTGACACTCTGGATTACACTGGGCTTTCCTTTGGGACAGAAATATGTCCTTCACAAAGCATATTTGGGGTAAAGAGACTCTGCCGGTGTCATTTGACTTCTTTCTTGAATTTCCCAATTCTACCTTTCTCTAGCATAGAAAAATATAAATAGTGGAAACATTCCTTGTTCAGAAAAACATAAATATAATAATAATAGTCAACGGTTATAAGATTACAGGGATTGAATTATGAAAATTTAAAAGAGTCACAGCATTGACTTGAGGAGCTTTCAGGCAACCCTGCATGTCAGCTGTCCACAAGCAGTATCTGGAAAGCCCAGTTTTTCCTGTCAGCATGACAGTGCATGTAGACATTAGAGAACGCTGCTACTTCACTCATGACCACATAAAACTTGGAAGAAATACTAAAACCACCTTCAAACAGAAACCCAATGGAAATGCAGCAGCACTTTTTTCAGGAAGTCTAGCTCTGTTTACAGACACAAATATAGCATACACTGACGCTACACAAAACATTCGTTCTCAGTGCGCTGTAGCAATTGCAGGCAGAAGCTCCTGCCAGTGTTCAGGAATACCAATTTTTAATGAAATCAGGTACTTTCCAAAGTGATGCTGTAACAGGATCGCTGTGGTGGAAGCAAGGTAGCACTTTTCCCTAGAATTCCTGACTTGAGGAGAGGAACAGCATTGCTAAGCAGGACTGCTCTCAAGCGGAGCACTCCGCATATATGCATGTGTTGTATATTACAGACATACAGAGCAAAACTATTCTGACTTTGGAAGGAGATTGTCAAACTTGCCTTAATAACATTAATGCACCTGTCCAAAGGTGCTCTCTCATGTACTTTTTTTTTCCTATAGATACATGGTTCAAGGATTATCTGCCCTAGCAAATAATTTCTGTGTTTTTCTTCTCCCATCCTCACTCACCACTAATTCTGTTACTCTGTCTTGGCTGGTTTGGGATCATGTAACAGACTAAGATCAGTAAAATGAAGCACGTTAAAAACATCTAAAGAAAAAAAAGATAATTTGGGTTTGTATCATGTCACTTGAGCTTATACCACCTCCAACAATGGTACTGACACAGCTGTGGAGGTAACAAGATCCTGACTATGATATTCTTTGTGAGCATTTAATTGGAAAGCCAGAGGTGTTCAGATGGGAGTGCCTGACCTTTCAAACCATTTAAGAGCACAGGACAACATCAGTAGATGAAAGGTACCTTAAAAAGATGGACTAGCACTTAGAGCAGAAAGACTCAGTGAGGGTCTTTTTCTCCCTTTTTTCTTTCCTCTATTTTTGACAAATTTAATTCTTAAGCAGCCACTTTTCCTGAAGGCATATGGAAACAGAAAGTTGAATAACTGCTCTGATTAAAAAAAAAAATACTTGTGGCTGCAGTCATAAAAGTTGCACATGGGAGCAGTAAAACACCATTGCTATGCTGCGATTTAGATGCCGGATTTGGCCTACAGAGGTTATGGAATGGCATACTTATACATGAGAAGGCATTATCATTATTGATATTCTTGTCTTGCTTGAATATAATCTTGTGCTTTTGTTGCTGATGCTGCTGTTGCTTTTGTGAAAAATAAAAAGGCAAAATATCTATAAGCTGCTTTTAGGCTCGCGGGTCCTATTCCTTAAAATATTAATTCCTTCTGATTCTTTCTTCATCTAAAAATAGCTAATTCCCCCAAATCACTTACAAACATCCTTCATAGAAATAAGTGGAAAAAACAGAGAGGATCCAGGAAGCTGTTGCACCTGCAAGTGTAAAATGAAGCATATCATAGCCATTGCAGATGGGCAACTTTCACAGCAATTTCAGAGCATAAACAGTTATTTTTATTGTGTTTGTTGCAATTTATATTCTCAGCAGCATTCTATAAGTTAGGGATATATTTATTTCTGTGTATTGGATGAAAGAGTAGATGACAGGAACTGTTTAGCAGTCAGAGTCAGAGTTGCAAAGATGAGCTCGTTCTTTGATCATTGCATGATTTGCTCGCTCCGATACTGTGCACAAACCCTTGCAGCAGTGTTTATCCATGCAAAATGACTATATTACTATAGTTATAGCACCTTAAAACAGTTTTGAAGACCACCAGATAGAACAGGAACAGTCACAAAGTCTATTCTGTCTAAATATTAATAATAAATGCTTTGTCATCAGTTATTATTGTTTATTTTCACAAATAAATAAGGTTTTATAAATCAAATACAGTGTTTAGCAGAATTAATAGCGTAAAGAACTGCATGTCTCCCACTAAGAAAAAAAAGTTGTGTTATGCAACAAAAAAATAGTTGTCATTGGCAAGTGGCAAATATAAAGCACATGGCAGTGTTTTTAACTAAAATAAGCTCTATCCAGCACTCTGATAAGCTTTTGAACTAGCTAGGACAGAAGTTTTTGTAAAATTAAGCTGAAAATATCAAGCACTTCCAATGCTTTATTTTGACACCCAAAAATGTTTTGAAAAATACTAGAACATTGTGCAGAAGAAGAAGTGATAGACAATTAGGAAGAGCCAATCAACATTTTATTAAGCTCAAAGACACACAATTTTTCTTCTGCAATCTCATACCCATGCAGAGCTCCAGCAACATCACTGAGCTGTATTTTGTAGAGGGTTCCACCTTCATGGTTTGGGTTTACCTTCACCATAAACACAATTTCTTGTGAAGCTAATTTTCTCACTATCGGTTTTCCTATACTATCTAATTCTTCAAAGTCTTTGATTTGTGTAATGAACTCATGGGTAGAAGGGCAGAAGAAATTATGATCATAGTTTTAAAAAAAAAATCCTCTACATAGAAAAAGCTTTAAAAAAACTGGCCAGCAGAATCTCTTGAGATCCTACTAGCAAAGGTGGGAGCAAGCAAACATATTAGCTGACACCTGATGAGTGGGAAGGTATATCGTGGTTCTCAATGGTTGCAGGAATAGACTCGATGACCCAAAAGGTTGGTCCACTCTTGTCTTTATGCTTGTGATTACTACACACATTTCACTAGCCATTATCCTGTAAAGAATCAAGTGTGTACGCACAAATACAGCTTCACAGGACTCGTCTATACAGGGTAAATGCAATACTTTTAGATATCACATGGTAAATACTGCTGATGGCAGCAGCCAAACAGTATGAATACATTTTAGTTCCCTTTTCCTCCACCACTTCTTGCCTAATATCCTGAGGAGAGCAGTTTTCTCTGCTGATCATTATAATGAAAACCACAAGCAGCATTCTTATGCAAACCCTCCCTGAGAAGCAGAACTCTTCTTAGCAAGCAGACCAGGCTGTTAAGGTGATAAAGCTGTGGATAGTCCCACTGAAGGGGACTTTTCTGCCAGAAACAAAATATTGGAGCGCTTCAGTGAATCCAGGTAAATTGTTGTACATGTTTGTCTTAGAAATAAAAGTGCAAAGTTCTAGGAGAAATAGAATCAGTACAAGGTATTACATACAACCTCATATAACTGGAAATTTTAGTTGTAGATTTTACTCGCTATTAGTTTTGGAGCTCAAAAGATGCCAAGCTTACAAAATGGGCTTTTCTCTCTCAAAGTTTTGTGTTTGGTTCCCTGAAATTTTGATAAGAGATGTCCTAATTTAAGTGACTTTTGCATTTAGAATAATAACAACACTGGTATCACTTAAAGGCAATTATTTTCTAGTAATTCCTTTTGCATTATTTATGGCTGGTTGGTTTGTGGGTGGGGTATTTTTTAATATACCACACTCTGGATTGAGATATCAGTGTAGGGGGTTTTTTTGTAGTGGGTCATGGAGAATATTTTTTCTTTCCAGCAGTGAGTCAGAACGGTATTCAATGGCCTAAAACCCCACAAAATTTCCTTCAAAATCATATGGGATCTTGAAATTCTAGAAGTAAGGGTAGGAATTTTTCAGTGGCAGGAACTCAAGTTTTTCTTCTTTGCAACTTGAAGATGTTACATGAGCTTTAGTGGAATAACCAGAGTCAAATCAAAGATGTTCATAAGGCAGTCACTGTATGCACCATATATAAATAGAGTTCTGAGTGAAGAGGGATCTGTCTCCTTCATTTCTGGGCAGACTCACTAGAAAATTTACATTGTTTTTAAAGCTGTTGATTAGCATATGAGAAAGCCCAAATTATTAAGTATCATGAAACTCTGTGCTTATATAAAGCCATGCTAAAAAAAATACATAATCCTTTTTCAGAAAGGGGTCTTGGTTAATGTGTTTTTATTGGATTGTAGTGCTTGGTGGAAAATTGAGGCTTCTGTTGTTGAAGACTGAGTTGACAGTGGTTGATAGATTTTCTGAGTTTGATGTAGGCAGGTACCAAAAAGAAGCAAGAAAATAAAAGTGAAACTTTCTGTTGAACTCACCAGGACATACCATGAAGAGATGACCATGTATGGATAGACGTTTTGGTCTCGTGCATAGGCTGTGACAGTAATAGTTTGGGACCAAGCTGGCATGTCATCTGTCTGTTCTGGTCAAGCACTATGCCTTCACTAGTCCTGGTCTCAAACTTACCTGGAGTGGATGAACTATATTGTCCCCTCATGATCCCACAATATAATGTAGTTGGTCATATGATTAGGTAAAAGATGAGAAAAAGCAACAAGAGAGGGGCAACAAAGGTGTAGAGGAATGCACAATTGAAAAGATACAGAATACAGAGTGATCAAGCTGGAACAGTGTCTCATCTGATGTTGACAACTGCATGTCCTCATGAGTGTGCTGGTTTTGTCTTGCTGGTCTTGGAAGGACATTTGAAATTATACTCTCAGGATAACATAGGTGCTGTCAGCCTCTCATGGGCAAAACCCTTAGATTTCTGTCTATCCTTTCCATCCTCGAGGTCTGCCTTTAGAAAAAAACCCTGACCGCAGAATAGCTTGCCTCTTCGTTATTTAATATCTGATGAGGGCTCATTTCTCTTGTCTACCAATCACTGTATTAGCAAGCCTTTTTATTTGGGCAGATGCTGTCTTTTTGCTGTCTTTTCATACTTCCACTACCAACATTCGTAGATACAGAGTTCTACAATATCTTAACGCCACTTTCCAAATGCTGCACTCACTATTAGAGGGAATCTTCTTTAGCCGGTAATTATACTAGACTCAAGGGGAAGAAAAGCAACGGATTTATCTCATTTGGAAACAACGAAGTTGCATAATGCTAATTTTGAAGCCTCTCAGTCTGGAAAAGGAAATAGTGAGGCAATAATTTATCAAGAATTCAGAATGGCACTAGCATCTTGTGCAAGCAGCTAAACTCCCTCTAATCCATTAATTTCAGTAGAAGTCAAATCAGGTCTTTATGTTGCCAAATAATTTTCAGATCTGTATTTTTCTATAACTTTTGTATGTCATTTTCCCTGCCCTTTCTCTCCAGTTTTTTGTTCCTTATATCCTGTCCATGGGTTAGAGCTCAATTTCCTTAGTGGTTACCAGCTTCTGTGGTTATTTCACTGTCACAGAATTCATGAGTATACACACTTTTCTTCTTAAAGGCATAGTTTTATAATCTTTATTTCATTGCGTTCTAGCAAACTCATCAAGATCTGTTTATTTTAAGAGATTATGAGTTTTTAAAAGGCCTGTGCCCTGTCCAGACCCTATCACTTGGGAATAGAAAGGTAAAAGTTACAGGTGAGAAGTTAAAAGATCACGTTTTTTTCTTTTATAAATCAAATCTGCGTGTGTTTTGAAGAATTGCTCAATTCCTTATACCGTCAACAGTTACATACATTTCATTTGCTTAATTAAGGATCATGTGCACACACATCTGCTATTCCTTTCATTGATCCAGTGTTGCTGTTTGAAGAAAGAGCAACCACAAGGTGAAGTTGAAGTGAAGTGCTTCTTTGGCTTCACCAAGACTGGAAAGTAAGTAAGGAGAGCATATTTATGTCAAAACAAAACAAGTATTTTTTGATCAGGCTGCTTGCTGAGACTGGAATATTCACAGTAAATTCAGGAGTAACACAGCTGGAACCTTTATATAGTTCTCATTACACTGTACTTCTGTACAGATATGTGCACTTAACATTGTAAATAATGAAGAATGGCACTTGTTTACACTAAAGTGTAATTAAGATCTAGTTGTGGAAGAATTCTGTACAAGTGTATCTTGATATCTGTGTGAGCCTCTGTTGAAGGCAGTGGCAGGCTGGGAAACCACTGTGTATACAAATCTCCTTGATGAATCTACAGCATGGAAACTAAAACCTGGGTGTTGTTCTAGATTTGAACAAACACATTTGAATAATGCAACCGTGTTATATAAAAGCAAATGTTACTGTGCACCTTATGTGCTGCTTCCAGTTCAGATCAGAAGCTGAAAAGCCAAAATACTGTGCACTGAGTTTCCCAATAGAGTGCAAAGAGAAATTTCAGAAAATAACTGTACTTCTTGCATGAGAACTTCTATCCCACAGGCACTTTGCACTTCAGCAGGGAAGGGTAGGGTGAACTTAATCTCATTTCAGAATCTTTTCAAGTTCCCATTTCGTGATTTACAACCTGATGTATGTGATAATGGAATAGGTAACTGCTGTAGCTTCTGGTAAGGGAAACAGAAACTGCAGGGATTACTCTATGAGCAGGCCCACAAATAAAAGATTCCCACTTTTTCCCCGTTCCCCATCTGTCTACCTGGCCAGTCAGGTCCTGCATTAGAATACACAATATGGCTTCTAGTATAATGTAGCTTTTGAAGGCAGAAACTGGTGTTGTACATTAAAGAGAAGCAAAAAGATTCCACAGAGTTTCTTACTCTCTTCTCATTCTTAGAGGGTTACCTTTACTACTTACTACTCACTGTAAGTAAATGAGAGAGGCTGATAATGGAAACCCTTCCACATGCTCAGGAGCTTTTTACTCTTGAAGACCTTGTAAATCTGCATGACTAGGGCAAGGTTTGTCCACAATACCGGGAAGAAATTTATTAAAAGAGATCCATTGACTGTCCGAACATGGCAGTAGTGAATGATTCAGTGCATTTGAAAGCATGTATGAATGTAACTGATCTTGATATTCCAAAGATGTAGAAAACTTCTCAGAAACCATATATCATAACAAGAAAATTTTCCTCAAAGCCACATTTCCAGCTTCCAAAAGGTCTACATGCTGAATGTCCCTTGTCCAGAACATGCACATTACTGTAGTTTAACACAGTACGTTTTCTTACATTTCAAATGGAAAAGGTAGCAGAAGAATCAATTTATTGCTATCACTTTCAAAAGCAATGAGCTGCTGAGTTGACCAAGCAGCTGATCAGATTGCCATTTATAAGTTGTGAAGATTTCAGACCCTCAGGTAAAGTTACAATATCTCTACTGGTTTAGTTTTTGTCACAGAAGTTAAAAAAACCCCATGCATTAGTAGAAAGTTCAAAGAGATCAAAGACAAAAGGATTTGTTATTCTCTCTAGCATTGCAATTAGCTTAACTTTCTGTTGAAGTGGGTAAAATCCATGCTTTGTGAGGTATTGTGGGAGAAATTGTGAATGATTAGTTATCTATATACATATTTCTGCAGTTTAATTGTGTGTGTGTGAGTGCATATATGTCAACCAGCAGTAGATGGCTTAGACCTGATAATCTCCACAGTAAATGTGTACTTCCTCCCTTCCCTATCTGTGTGAAAGAGATAACAATATGGTGCTCTGGGGATAAGTTTCGTATTTGTCTATTTTGTTTTGGCTGCATTTATTGTTTGTAACTTTGTAGTATAATGCAAACAGCTTGGAAAGACTGAATTTCTTGCTGTCATTGAAAGACTGGGAAAGTTAACTTAAAGTAGCAGAAGACACATGTAAAACTATTCCAACATAAGAGGCAATTCATGTAATTGATAAAATCAAACAGAAGACAAAAGGAACAAAACCTCAATTTAGAAGCTCTTGTTAATGAAGTAAAAAAAAAAATTACTGAACACCCACTGAACTGTACTGAGTGAAGATGCAGTTAATTCTTCAACCTCTTTCTAAAATCTTTTTTCAGAACCCTATTTATTGTCCTTTGTAGTGATAGTCCTTTGTTTCCAAACAGATGACTCAGAGCCCTTCCTAGTTATAACATGCCTGCTTTATACCATTACATTTTAACATCCCTACAAAACAACAGTTCCCACTTAAGCAAGTTATCAATCAGATATACCAGCATATCTGCTGTAGCTGCAATCCTCCTGACAGTGTTGGCTAGGAAAGGACTTCGTGCTGTAGAGGGCTCCTGGAACTCAAAGGTGACCCCAGTCCAGCACAGTTGGACCAGCTCGCTCTGTTTGCCCCCATACTTCCCGCTGCTGTGCTGTGATTGTACTGAATTGAAATGTATCGAGCTTTTGCTCTGGGTTCATGTTAAAGACTGGTCCTGAAAGGTATTGAATAGGGCTATTCATTTAGAACATTTTACAATTAAGCTGGCTTTTATTCACTTGGAATTGTCCAATTTTTTTTCCCCAAGAAGTATCTTTGACAGTATCCAGGTGTATTGATTGCCATTGCTTCCTGTTTTACTCCACACATTTTCATTTTCCACCCACACATGAACAGTTTTTTTCTGATACAAAATGGAGAAGAGAAACAAGGACAAAATGAGGGGTGGGGGGGAGCAGTAGGGAAGCAAACTGCTGAGAAGGGAAAGCAAAACTGACACGTACACCCCAAAGCAGAAGAATTTCTGTTTTCACAAAGGAACTTGCAGTTCTCCAAAAAGCTGGAAGGAATAATGTTAGTCCAGTACATAATCCAGGTTCTGCTACAGTGTCTGCTTCTCACCACAGGACACTCAAGTTTTTAGGGATACACTAAATTTAAAGTAGTAGGTATTTTCTTATATTTATTAAGTGTTTGGTTCCCAATTCCAGAAATAAACTGAAATTACAGTGTGCCCAAAAGGAGGTTCATGACCACTCTCTAAAGGTAGTATCTGCACTGAAAATTTTAAAAGATTGTGCAGCCACAACAAGGATATAACAAAATGCTCAGCTTCTCTAACCCTACAGGAAGATGTGCTACAATATCTCCACAGCCAATCAGCAGTATTACAAGCCTCAGACCAGGAAACTCTTTTAAGTACAGTATGTGTGAACATTACAACAGGGACTTTCTCATTGTTGCTCTTTCTTTTTCACTTTTTTATGCTTATAGGCTGGCACGCCAAATGTGAAGTCACTCATGGAGAAATTTAACAGGGGTAACAGCTCCACAGAGGATGTTTCTGGTAAAAGTCAAACCTTCAAAGTCCCCGGACAACCTGGAGTACACGCAAGGAGAGCAGCACTTGAGAAATTTGGAAGTCAAGGAAATGCAACTTCTTCTTCAGGACCCAGTACCTCAGGACCCCGTACCTTTCACAAACCTGTTCATCCTAAGCCTCCTCTAGGGGTCAAGCCTTCAACTGATGATAAAACTGAGAAGGATTCAAAGCCCCAATATTTGAAACCAGTGGCACAAAAGTTTGGGGTTCAGCTTCAGACAACTAACAGAGGAAATGATGGAAAAGCTGAATGCACTAAACCCTCTACCAAAAACACTGATTTGGCAAAGGACGAGCCAAAGCCTCTGTATCCAAAACCTGCAGGGAACAAGTTCCTTAGCTCTGCTCCTCATGAGATAGAAAAAAATCCTCTGGGAACAAAACCAAATTCAAATTTTGCACCACAGGAGAGTGAGGCAAAACCAGCATTTTCAAAAGTAACTGCAGTTAAGGAAAAGTTCATGTCTGCAACACAAGAAACTGAGCCCAAGTTTCCTTTCTCTAAACCATCTCTTGCAAAGAAACATTCTGTAAACCAAGAAGTCTCCCACAGCAAAGACACTTCTAATAAAAATAGTTTTTTGCAAAAAGGACTATCAGACGTTAGAGCAAGTACACTCGCATTTAGCACAGCAAAGGAAATGGATGAAAATAGTAACCGTGCTACAGAAGCTGCAGGCAGTCATTTTTCTAACGTGGTTCTGAAGCCCACTGGCCAATGGTCCAGCTCCTCTCAAGGCATCCCCAAAAAAGTGGAGGAAAAAACTGCCGAAAAGGGAATGAGTGCTGCCAGGAACATCTTTGTCAACAAAATCACCCAGGAAGAATTGGGTTCTTCTTCTAAGTTCCAGAAGTCAAACACAGCACTTGATGCAGGAAGGCCATCAGGTGGATCACAAGAGAAAGACGATGGGGATAGGAGCTCAGGAGTCCCCAAGCGAAAAGCCTTGCCCCTGCTGTTCAAGCTGGGCCAGCCACCACAGAAGCCCAGCCGACCCCCCAGTGTGGACCTGGAAAGGTTCCGGAAGAGCAGCCCAAAAGACAGTGAGTTGTCTCTGTTCTTGCTTTCTTGGGTATTTGGTTTTTTTATGCACTTAACACACTATTCATTTCAGGTCAAATCCCCTCTTCTGTTCAGAAATAACGTGAGACTTGGGCATCAGACAACCCCTTAAAGCTTTAACCTATGCTTGTGTCTCTTCTGTACAGGACAGAAATTAAAATTGTATTTTCCCTCTCTCAGCTTGAAACTACTTAGGTGTGGCTGTAAGTTGTGTCATGGAGTTTAAGTATTTGTCTCAACAGACTTTTAAGTCCTGACTTCCTATAAATGAGATGTTGATGTTGTGTGTCCTGTTCTCGACAGTAACTTCCTGGGCACAGCTTGAGGGCTACCAAAATGACTACTACCACCTATAGTAACCACTTTTTTTTTTCTTTTTTTGCCTTTCATGTGACCCTATAAATTGCTGTATTTTAAAGTTTGTTTAGAAAGTTGAACACTATGCAAAATTACAGAATCAATTGTTCCCACATGGAGCTGCATTGAATTTATAGACAGCTCTGAATCCAGACTCCAAAATAATCTCCTGTACTTAGTGTTCTCTGTTAAGCTTGCATGATACCAGTAGTGTGGCAGTTAGTAGCACCTGAGACTCTGCCTCACTGTTTTTGTGAAGAACGGGGCCTCTGAACTTTCTGATGGTTGTAATCCAAACATGAATATTAAGGCCTGTCACTAGGTTTCTGTAAAATTTGAGATGTTCTTGTATGTGATGAGAGCTTCTGTAAGTACACTTGAAATGTCTGAGAGGACACAAATCCCTGTGAAAAAAATAAATTGCTGTGACTCCACTCCTGAAAAGTATTCTGCTTCAACAGGTTCCTTTCACCACATAAGGCAACTTGCAACAGCAATATAAGCTGCTTCTGAGGCATTCAAAATGTGCCCTTGAAAATCCAATGTAAAAATGTAGTTTCCTAAAGTTAGATGCAGAAATCCACTGTCACCTCCTCGAAGGAGAGATCAGTTTTGTGGAGGTTCTGAATATCCTTAATTCCCCCTTAAATCACCTGTATTTCAAACTTTTGGGTTCAAGTTTTCCTTCAAAGCTTTTAGGCACTCTTTGATAATTCTGAAAAGCTAAAATCAGCCACTCCAGTGGGAATGGGTGATACTAATTGACACATTTCTGTTACAAATTTTATAGTCGTTGAAGGTGGCTTCCTCTATTTTATTATAGCACCAGGTGCTAGGAACTACGATTGCATAAGAAATTCTGATCACATTTTAAAATCAAAGTTTCAAGCTGTCATGCGTCCAGAGAAAAGCTGTTCTTGATCTCAGTGCATGAGAGAAAAAGGACAGAAATAGCATTTATTATTGTGTTAAATTTTTATGCAGTTTTTTTCATTTATTTCCTTTTTCTTCCTTATTAATGCACTGCTGTCTTCACTGAGGTCAGGAAGAAAGAATATATTCAATCCTCACATATATTTTTTTAGCTTGAGTAATTTTGACCAGTTATGCCCTTCAACTAATTGTGTCAGGTGATACACACAACTAAGCAATTTCTGATAATGAGGGACATTTCACCTATGTTATTCTGCCTTAATAGTCTCTCTTAGATTTAATTAAACAGGTCAAACTTAGACTATTGTATTTTCAGTGTAGCCAGTAGGAAAGGGAGATGCTCAATGGTGTGATTCGGAGAATTAAAGTTCATTGCCTAATATAACTGACAATAGATGCTCTGAATAACTCCACACTGTGCATGTGCAGTACATCAGGTACATTCGTGTATTTTAATTAATACAAAATTTGTCTTTTTGCTTTCCATGTTAAGATTACAGTATGGCTTGTGCTTCAGCAGTTTTGAATACCCATAAGACTAGTCTTCCTGAGACAGAAGACATTCAAAGGGGTTATGACCGCATGAAAAGCACAGAGCTGACTTTCTCTAAAGACAAAAAAAGAACACACTAAAAAAACACAGAGTATGCATGCAACTATATACTCTGTTATTACCAAAAGTTAGGAGTGTATCAGTAACACAAAATGTACTTTCTTGTCAGCTGCTACGTTCTGATTTTCCTGTTACCTTACAGTTATAGAAATGTTCTCACAAATCTATGATCAGCGCCACATCCTCAAATGGTGTAAATGTATTTCTTTAAAAGAAATATGCCAATTTACAACACTCTGAGCAGCTGTCCCTTCTCCATAGAGCACTATTCAACATGACTGCCCAGAGGAGTCTCAAAATGAAAAGGCATAATTTTCAGCAAATGACACAAGCTAATGTTTTGATTAAACAAAAACAATAAGAGCTTTGCTAGCTAGAGCTTTGAGAAGTCTTGACGAAGGCTGGAAAGGCCCAAAACTGCAATTAATATTCTAAAAAATACATTTTTTAAGTTTAAGTAATTAAAGGAGGTATTATTTTATTTTTTTGGTTGTTGTTTAATCAATTGTTTCATTTTTTTTTCCTGCTTCCCATGCAGTTATTGACACAAAGCATTTTTTCATCCTTTTTTTAAAATGGAGAGTTAGAAGTATTTATCCTATGCATTTAAAATAAGACTGTCAACAGGGCTGTAAGGATAATATCAGAACCTTTGCCAGGAGGAACCAGTGCTAGTGCAGCCATCAGCCAGGATGAATTGCACTGGGAACACAAGCTAAGGATGGAGCTGCCCATTGTGGTGGCACAGGTTGTTCTCCAAACATACACAAGATAGGATGAGGGGTAACAGTTTTAAACTGAAAGAGGGTAGATTTAGATTATGTAGTAGGAAGAAGATTTTTTACTGTGAGGGTGGTGAGGCACTGGAAGAGGTTGCCCAGGGAAGCTGTGGATGCCCCATCCCTGGAGGTGTTCAAGGGCAGGCTGGATGAGCCTTTGAGCAACCTGGTCTAGTGGGAGGGTGTCCATGGCAGGGGGTTGGAACTACACGATCTTTAATGTCCCTTCCAACCCAAACCATTCTATGATTGTATGAATACACACCTGACTAAGTAGAACTGAAGGGTCAGGACACATCATCTTCTCTACTTCATGGACTTTGGGTCGGGACAAGACTGAAAGATTTAGAAACCACATCAATACAAAGCCGTTCATAGTGGCCCTGAACTTCAGCCTTCCCCTGTAAAGCTGGCATGTAGACCATGGTGTTCTGCTTACCTTTAATTAATGCAGTTAATTCCTTTGTGGCCAGAGCTCTCTGTAGAAAAGTTCTGGTGGAGAAACTAGGTGTTGCAGAGTGAATCCTGAACAAACTCATTTTCAGCTAGACAAAGTTATTCATTATTGCTGTGTTTCTTGGAGCATTAAACTTGAATGACAAAACCTACCTGCTTTGAAAAGGCAGTTAAACGAATTGTTTTTTTTCTTTAATTGCCATTTCAAGAATCAAAGTCATGTCAGGAAGATACCACCCACACAGCACAAATTCTTCTTGCTCATTACTTTGTCCTGATAAACATCAGCTTGCCATAGTTGCTTAATTTGCTGCTGTGATTCAGATGCTGAGTGAAAAAGAAATAGCAAATGGAAATGGTTTTCCCACCCAACAAAGCTTTCTGAGATCTAGCCTTTGGGGATTTTGTTCTGTACTAGGCCAAAAGTTAGGCTTTGTGTTGTCCTTTAGAAAGAGAAAAGCTCCACACATGGCAGTTGTTACACTCGTGTTAGGGACATGTGCCTGGGGTGCAGAAAACTTTGTGTTGCCTGATTTAAACCAGGAGTTTGAACTCAGCTGTCTCAGAAGTATCAATTCCCCCCTTTTCCTTTGGTTGTTATCCTTTCCCATGAAAGCTGCTTTACTGTTGTTTTTCATAATCAGGCATTCACTGGGCATGAAATAACTTTAAATGTTAGGAGCTAAAGGATTCACCTTAGACACAGCAGTCTTATTCGTCTATGGGTGAAGGATTTAAACTGTCCATCAGGCCTGCGTGAATACTAAGAGATGCTGTTTTGGTGTTGGCCTTCCTTTGGATTAGAAATTTTCACCTTGTCCTGAAAAACTTTTCTTGATAAAACTTCTGCAGATGCAAGTGTCTTGCTGAGGGAAGTCTGACTATTGATGCATAACTATTTTCCAGTGAAGGCAGGCTATAAGAAATTCCTGTCTGGGCCTGTGAATACATGGCACTCTCGTAAATTCCTGTGTTTTGTCCCACTACAGCAGTTTTCCCTGAAAGCAGATTATATTTACATCAGCTCAGAATCAACCAGATGCATGTCCTTTCTAGAAAATAATACTAAGAACACTGTTTTATAATAAATACCCAAAGTGAAAACAGGGCTTTGTTAGAAAATAAGAAGAGAAACAAAGTCATTTTGCTGACAGCTTTCTGTGTGAGGCCTCAACTGTACCGCTGATTTCAGAGGAGAACTGCACCTGGGCTGACCTCAGTGGGATCGTTCGTGTACAGATGGCCACCCACATAAAGTCAGTTGAAGGCTTAGAGTCCCTAGCACTCTAAACACCTCTGAACACTTTCTGAATGATTGACACTGAGCCTTCAGCTGCGGAGAATATTTTGAGCTGTACTGGGAGAAATGAAAGGAAACTGTACTGAATCTAGGAGAAAAGAAGACATGTAAGAAAATTCTCATGATTTATAATTTGGGTTATGGTTGTGCTGCAGTCCTTCTTGAGGTTCTGTTCTGCAGTGGGTTGTGTACCCACACATTGACACAGCTATTTGAGTTGGGTAAGACAACCAGGGACAAAGAAAGAATTAAAATTTGACGTGCATTGTCAATGCTATCACAACACTTTTGGCAAAATAATTATCAATCATGCACCACTCCTGAGGATGGCAAATGTCTTAAATGTGTTTGTAAAGCCCCTTAGAACCAGCCACTTGTTGCTCTTACTTGGCGGTAAGATGAAGCAGCAGCTTCCAAAGTTATGAAGAACAGGGGATTTTTTTTGTTGTCACAGGATGTCACTGCTGTTTACTGCAGAATCTGTACTTAAAAGGTCAATGTAGTGCTTTTTTTTTTTTTTACCTCAGTGCTAGATTGGATTAAGTTACACAACAGCTCAGTATTAAGGTGCAAGGGGTTAAAAAGAATCGGAACTTGAGACAAATCACCTATTTCTAATACAGAAGAAACTAAAAGTAGGTGATGATACCAAACAACGCTGTTCAAGGTGGGGTTGGGGTAGCTGTGTGTAACGACGTGATGCCTCTGCACCGGTGGACTATTGCATACCATAAAACACTGTACAGCTCAAGAAAGTGTCAAAATTATAATTTTAGAATACCATTATAGTTATGTGCAACATAGTGCCTGAATTTTGAGATATATAGCTAAAACACTGAAACTTAAGCAGTATCAAAAATTATCTGAAGTGAGACTATTTGTGGGGATTTGAAGACCTTCCAGGCTTTTGACCTAGTCTTTTATTAGATTTCATGATGTTGATGTCTATTATTGGTCCCCCATATATTTACCTGAAAACTATGGAAGTGAAGTAGAAATCATGATCACACAGATCTGCCAAGAACTTAACTTTTCTAGATCTGCTTGAAAGCAACTACAAAATCTGGATGACTGGTTATATGAAGTTTTTAGTGGAAATGAATGGAAAAGCTGTTCAGCTTTCCTCTAAGGACATTTTTCTCTCTTCTGCTCTGAAAGTGGGAGAACCCAAATGATTATTCTTTCAGCATCATTATACTGAAATATTTTAAACATCTAAGAAAGAGGAGAATCCATTTTTGAAGCTCCTAGAACTGAAGAACAATGCTCAGCTGAAACATAAACAAAGTTGTGCATTTGTCATTAAAATCAGACCGCAGTATATGAAATCCCACACACCGTACATAGTTTGGTACAAGTGCAATGACATCACCTGTGTGGGTCTGAACCCAAAGGAGTTGTCTCACTCATGGGACTGGTATAAGATCAGTTTCAAAAAAGATGTTTGAATTCCTTTGTAATTTCAATATTATTTCTTTGGCCATCTTTCAAGAGTTCAACCTGTCAGTTCCAAAAGACCAGTTGAATTACATTTCCCTCTGTCTTTTTGCTCATCTCTTCATTCTCCAGCTATTACTACATTCACGATCATTATAGAATAGGCATGTAAGACGAAATTTTTCAATAGGCAAAGAGTGGACAAATGCCTTCAGTTTGCTTCTATCAGAGATAATTTTTTTCAGATTTTTTAAGAGTCTCCACAGGAAAGAATGCTAATGCTATGGAGTAAAACTTACCAGACTGAAGTTTTTGAAGGATTGCCTTTAAATGGTCAAGGATTTGCCTACAATTCTGCTAAAATACATTGACAGGACTACAAATTAAACTGCAAGTATAGCTTACAGCATTGAAAAAGATAAATCACTGCAATTTAAAAATTAACGTAACCATCCAGATAAAAATATGAGACAAGTTATTTATCTGCCTAAGGAAACAGATAAATATAATCCAAGTTATAGATAAAATACATCTTAAGGGAAAACAACATTTAATATTTCCCTGCAGAAAAGTGTTCTGGGTACAACTTGCTGTTGTTGTGCATTAGAAAGTGAAAAACATTGCAAATTAGTATTTAAACTCATTGCACTCGATTATTTCCTTATATTTCCTTATTTACTAACAATTAATTTTATCCTAAAAAATGTTTACTTTGTTAATTAACATTTCTGAAGTCTTATTTTTTCACTTGAAACTGAACCCTCCTAAAATGTGTGCATTTGGAACAATGATGTTCCTTGTTTGCAGATCCTGAAGGGAAAATGTGCAAGACCCCACTATTTAAATGCAAGACCTTGTTGCATGGATTTTTTTACCCTACCAATGTTTTATGTATCAGTGTTCATACTCCTGTGATTAATTTTCAACTAGAATTGCATGCTATGTATGATGTAATTGTTTTTCAGATTGAAAAATAGGTTTATGAAATTATCAACCTCATCAGTTTGTTGGTTTGGGAAATAAATAGTCACATTCTAAGTGTATTTCTTCCAAGACATTTTTTTTTGCTTGCTTTTGCATCATTGTACATATTTTCTTTTTCCTTCTCTTTCAAATATAAATGATTTACCAAAGATTTATTTTAAACTGTTGCTATCTTACATGTCCTCCATCTCTGAATATTTCCAAATGCTGTTCTTTTTTCTTGTCTATGAATTGATACCATGCAATACAAAATTAACTGGTTCCAGTTCACAAATATTTCTTATTAAAAAAAAGAAGTAATCATTAAAGATTTTCATCAGACAATGAAAAGTTTCACCTATAGCTCAATTGGGATTTAATTTTGGGTTCCCCTTTAGATAAGGATAGGCTTCTTCATATGGTCACACATCTGTAGTTTGAAATAATTTTCCTCATGCCAGCCAGCACTGCCCAGACAAAGCATTCTGAATATCTGACCTCATATTTAGTCACCATAAGGCTCAGTCCTGTGAGCTTTTATGTACTGTAGTACTTCAGATGAAAGCTGTAGGCTTTCTTTTGGGAGTACGATTATGTGTTTGCTTAATAATTTTCAGCTATCAGCCTTAAATTTAGATTTAGATGCTCACTTTGGGGTGTTGTTTATCCTTCTGTTTGTCTCTACATTCTCACATAGTGTGGAAAAAGCCCTACACCAGGTATGTGGTCTGGGACTTAATATGTCACCTCTATGTAATTTTGAGAATATAAGGCATTGAATCGGTGTTAAGTGATATGTGAAGTTCCCTTGAGGTAGTTCATGCGTCTGCTCGAGAAACAAGATTTCCCAGTTGAGATCAATGAGAAGTTCTGTTTAAAAAAGGACAAATTCTCCATCTGCTCTGATCAGGTTGTTGACGATGTATGAGCAACAACCACCGAAGGAGTCTTAAAATGGATGGAGACCTGTACTAGGTCTCCATTTCTTCTCTTCCCTTCCGCCAAAACTGTCCCTTTTTTGTGTGTGTGTGTTGATTTCCTTTGTACGAAGCTGAAAAAGCAGCTTTATGCTCTAACTGGAAGTAGAATCAGGAGAGATGAGGAGAATAAATAAATTAGAGGAAAATGAAGAAAAGATTGTTCCCAGGCATTTCTTAAAGTGGGGTCTGGAGGCGAGGAGGGCAATAATCAAAAACTTTCTGTGATCTTTCTTTTCAAGGTGTGAGCAGTGTCTCCAATAATCTTTGTCTGACAACAGCACACTCAAAAGCAGTGAGCTTCAATAATGCTGTGAGTTTACCTGCTTACTTTGAGCAGTGCCAAAGCAGCACAACTGTGAAACCTGAAACCATGGCTTGTATCTAAATGAATTTGCAGGTTAGGGAAGAGGAGCAAAGTACAGCTTTCTGCAAGTTATGCATAAAGTAGGAAGTGGGCGATCAGCTGCTGCAGATGTTCTTGTAGGTTCTTAGCAAATCCTCTGTAAAACCCAGAAAGCTTCCCAGATCTTGCATGTAGAAATGGTGAAGTGTTTTGCAGTAAAAGTGAAAGCCAAATTGCATTTGTGGAGTAGCTCAAAAGCATTTTTTTTTTGTAAAAGGATGCTTCTTTCCAAATGCTAAACTTCTGACCGTGCAACTGCTTGAAAAATTGCAAAGTCCTTTTTAATAAAAACTAAAAAAAATAATTTAAAAAGTTCAAATTCCAGGCATTTTTTTCCTGCAGAATGTTTGGAGCCTCCTTGCAGTAGGTGATCATTGTCAGGTCTTCTTTACATTAATAAAAGCAGAAAGGGTCGATGCCTCACCAGTCGCTCACTGCATCAGGGGTCAAAGGGAATAAGGTCTTGCCAAAGGCTGTACTCTAGGCCAAAGAAAGACGGTGATGGTCTGCTTTTTAGGATATGAAGTGAAGAAACAGTTTTTCCCCTGTATGTGGAAGAATGGGTTGTTATGGAAGGGATTTTCTTACACGTCTATCGCTATGTATTTATGGTGGAGTAGGTGCAAACAGAGTGAAATATCAATGGAAGGTAGTGTGATATCCATTGCTGTTTAGTTCCAATTTTGTTTAGTATGCGTTCTTGGACTAGAAATTTTTGGGTCAAGGCAATGGATAGCTTAGATGCTACAGTGTGATACCTTAAACATAATTAAGAGCTAAATCTTTGCAGTTAAGTCTGGACTGTGTAGAGGCTGGAGGCCAGGCTAATGCATTTGCAAGAGAGTGTGTTGCTGATAAGATGCAGTATAGCTGTTCTGACCTAACTGGATGGTTTTTAAGCACTATTGACTTTGAGAGCAGGTATGCATTATTCCTGCAGACCAGCCAAGGTGTGAGAAAAATATGAATAGCTGAAGCCAGACCACCCTCTGCCAGGATGCGATAGTTTCCTACTTCAAGGGAGATTATGAAAATTATTATTTGTCATTGTTGCCAGTTAAAATCTTCGTGCCAAGTAATCGCGTTCTTTTGCAGTACAGGTTGAATTGATCAGCAGGGTTTGTATCTTCAGCCCAATGGATGCTGAACTGCAGGTGTGAGTGCTAAAAAGTTTTTTTTTCTTTGACTGCTTCTGTTCTGCTCAGGTTGATAATTAGATACTGTTCTTCATCTGTGTGCCAATCTCTCATCCAAGCAGTGAGATACCTTGGTATTCAGTGTGGGGATAAAGAGAGACATGTCATTTTAGCTTTGTCTGTACTGGAGCATGTATCACCCTCACACATGAGTTCCATTTATTTTACAATTTTGAAAGAACTGGGGAGAACTGGCCCTGGTCAAAGTACTGGTTCCCATGAGATTCCTATCCCACTGAGTACTGTTTGTTGCATGTGTTCCTCCAATAAGGACTCTAGGCACTGCTGGGATTTTCCTTCACTTTGCCACGTATTACTGATATTAGCATCTCACAATAGAGTAATACAGTGTCTCAGGACATCACTGAAGATTTTAGCAAGGTGAGAATGAATATTTTTTTCTCACCCTGTTCTGGCCTGAACATTGCTTTTGACTATATAGAGTATGCAGGTTCCAAATAGCTGTACTTGTTTTGGGTTCTTTGCTTTTTTCTCTTTGAGTTCACACAAGGGAGTAATGGAACTTACAGAGTGCTGTTATATGCAGGTTGATTTCTCCTGAGGTGGTTGAACACAGGATATCTTGACATGAAGGGAAGATGGGTTCTTTCTCTAGATGTTATGTTACCTACCGAAGAGCTATCAGTATTTTCCTTTCACAAGCCAGGAATGGCAAGGGTCAAAGTCACAATTTTTGCATCAAGACAACTTCAGTGTCCTGAACTTTCTGGGAAATAAACATTCTCCAAGAATGTAGGTGACCTTTTGGTCACTGCACATATGGAAGTTGTTTGAGAAGGTTCCCAAGAATAAAAGAGAACTGTTTGCAGGGTTCTGTGCACAGATGTGCTTAAGTGCGGAAGCTCTGGGAAAGGTTTAAGAAGTTTAATACCACCAGAAGCAGTGTAATGGGATATTGGGTACTTTCTATAGCAAGTTTCTCTTAGCCACTCTACAGTGGCACAGGTTTTGAGGAACTCATTGCTTTTAATCTGTTATTTCATTTATTTGTGAAGAGCTTCAGTTCCTGTATCTGTTTCTTTAGTGCAGCACAGCATGTGAAAAATCTGCGTCCCAAGAAGAGAGAAAAGGTCTATTTGGAAACCGAGGTGTTAGTGGTCAAACCTACCACAGAGTGATGGTCCTTAACACTGTTTCCTGTGATGAAAGTGCTTTGGATGCATGTGAAGCCAGGATGTAGTTTCAGTTTGATTTCTTGATCTGAGTGTCTGGAACTGACTTTAGTTCCACTACCAGCACAGAGACTTTCCATGTCCTCAGAGTACCAAGTGTTTCTTTCAGAAACTCAAGAAGATGGAACTCGAGACAAAATTAAATGTTCCATTAAAATAGGAAACAAAACATTACTGAAACATTATGATAGCTTTGGTTCTACAGGCTTGATTGTAACAGCTTTTTGATACTGAACCTCACCTTCCCACCTAACTCATCCCATTATTTTCAATATTAGAATTAAAACAGTTTACACCCACATCAGTCTCAGTCAGTGTAAGTGTAGGTAATTACAATTCTAAAGGCAGGGAATAGTCAGCTCTAAGCATTAGAAAATAAAAAAGCAGTGTTTCCAATAATATAAATTTACTTATTGTTAGATTCCAGTAATGTACATAAATTAAAAGGAACAGGTTGTTCAGCCCTTATACTGAAAAATAAGCACTTAATCTAAAATCTGTGTCCTTTCCTGGCTCAGTTTCCTATTGCCTGGATTTGGCTCTCAGGAGACATCAGATGAAAGAAGTATTATGCACAGAAACTTGGGCAGAATTTTTACCTTAGTCCTACAAACTAATCACAATGAAGTAACACTGAATGATGACATAATGCATGTGTGCATATTGTGCAAATACACAAGGTTGTATTAGGGCAACACAAATATAAACACAGAAAAACTGATATAGGATTCCCTCTTAAAACAAACCAAAAAAAAGAGAGTATAATTAATACCAATTAACATGGCTTTTATTAAAAACAAACAAACAAACCAAACCTGTCTGGCTTCTTTGTTAGAATCTGCTTAAAAGAATTCAACTGCAGGTACATGCTTAGATTGTCAGTGCTATTCATCTTTAGCAGGGATTTTAGAACAATAAGAAATTATAGGTGATAAAGACTGTGAAGAGTTAAATGTGAACATACAGTCCTCAGAGACTCAGACACAACAAGAGCACAATCATGTGTAATCTTGGCTCATTTAAACAAAGTTTCTCTTCACTCAAATGTAAATATATGTCTAGAATGAAGAAGTGTAAACTATAACTGCAAAAGTAGCATAATGCCTTGGGAAAAAAATCTAGACATCAGAAACAACTCTACAGTTGAATAAAGACAATGATGAGACAGAAAAGTCTAATGCATAATGGTTGTCAGCCTGTAGCCTTACATTCTTGGAGTCTTACCCTTAAGGAATGTTCATATATTCACAAACTTTTTTGAACAAAAGCTTTTTGCTAATGAGCCTTAGTTTGGTATTCAGGTGTCTGCACTTCCAAAACAAGAGAATGGATGACAATTGGAGAAAATACTGAAACACCCTGGATGCCATCAGTAGAGATTTGGCCAGATGAAGAACGACTTGTGATTTTCATCACTGCATGTGGCAGACAAGTGCATGCTGTGTAGAATTCCAGTGCCAGATTTTTTACAGTGCTCAAAAAGTTGGAGAGATTACAGAAATAACTACAAATTAATTGCTAGATGTAAAAAAAAAAAAAAAAAAAAAAAATGTTTTGAGATGAGCTATAAAAGTTTGAGTATTTAAAGTTATCAAAAAGAAATCTAAGATTGGTTAAATTCAGTGGTATCAATACCTTATGGGCAAAAAACAGTGGTTATAAAAAGTCTTTTGATCTCATAAGCAAAGGTAGAAATAAAAGTAATAGAATCTGAAATCTGATTAACTTAGAAAACAATAAGATGCAGATTTTAACAGCGTGCAAACTTAACCAAACAAACTCTAAGTGGCATATTCTTTTTCTTGTTTTCAAACAAGTGGGACATCTTTCTGGAAGACAAGTTTTAGCCAAAATGCTATTTTAGTAGGTCTCTAGCTCTTCGGCTCAGTATAGGGGCAAGTATTTTAAACGTGACGCCTTGTAAAATGTAGGACAAAAAACAACAGAGGATGAATTGGAAGGGACAGGAAGAAGTTGTTCGGTCCATCCCTATGCATAGGGTAAGAACAGCTGTACTAGAACTTATTTGTGCCATAAGTTTATCCTGCTTCTTCAACAAGGACCTCAAGCCACGGACATTCCAACTTCCTTATTAGAAAGTGCCTCCTAACCAATGTTACTGGCCTTTAAAAACATTATTTCTTGCCTTCTCCACCCTGTAAATGAAAAAAAAAAAAAAAAAAAAAAAAAATGTTTTGAGATGAGCTATAAAAGTTTGAGTATTTAAAGTTATCAAAAAGAAATCTAAGATTGGTTAAATTCAGTGGTATCAATACCTTATGGGCAAAAAACAGTGGTTATAAAAAGTCTTTTGATCTCATAAGCAAAGGTAGAAATAAAAGTAATAGAATCTGAAATCTGATTAACTTAGAAAACAATAAGATGCAGATTTTAACAGCGTGCAAACTTAACCAAACAAACTCTAAGTGGCATATTCTTTTTCTTGTTTTCAAACAAGTGGGACATCTTTCTGGAAGACAAGTTTTAGCCAAAATGCTATTTTAGTAGGTCTCTAGCTCTTCGGCTCAGTATAGGGGCAAGTATTTTAAACGTGACGCCTTGTAAAATGTAGGACAAAAAACAACAGAGGATGAATTGGAAGGGACAGGAAGAAGTTGTTCGGTCCATCCCTATGCATAGGGTAAGAACAGCTGTACTAGAACTTATTTGTGCCATAAGTTTATCCTGCTTCTTCAACAAGGACCTCAAGCCACGGACATTCCAACTTCCTTATTAGAAAGTGCCTCCTAACCAATGTTACTGGCCTTTAAAAACATTATTTCTTGCCTTCTCCACCCTGTAAATTAAAAAAAAAAAAA
>NW_010127543.1:0-6108 GCF_000699245.1 Pterocles gutturalis | reverse complement strand
TACTCGCCGGCTCCGGCTGCCAAAACCCGGCACAGCTCCGTCTCCCGGCACACCCTCCCCCCGACGGCGTAGCCGAGCCCCAGGGCAGGGCGCAGGGGCGCCCGGGGGAGCTGGGGCTAACCCGGAACGGGGCTGGACGGCCAGGTCACCCCCGGGGACAGCGCTCCCACCTCAAGAGACCACTGAAGCTGCGTTGGAAAGTAGAGAGCAACACAGTAACCGTCTTCCTGTGTGCGTGCGTGTGGCTAATGCTCAGACAAATACCAGAGAAACAACCTCAAATCTGGTGGTACTACACACTTCCCGTATTTTGCCTGTCCGGTGCTGCAGCTGGAAACCCTGCAGTGCGAGGGGCCTCACTTGGTGCAGAGGCTTTGGTATTCAGAAGATACTCCTGGCATAAAGCAGAGGGTAAATATCATTAGCCCTGTAGCAGAAATGACACGTGGGCTGATCCAAGGAGGATCTCTGCAGAAGGCTGTGTGAAATAACTGGATCTCTCACCCGAGCAGTTCCTGAGTAGACGTGGAGTTTGGACACCTTCATTTGCTTGCATAGCTGGTCTTCCACAGCTGAAAGGGAGATGATTTATCTGTCAGTTGCTGTATCTTGCTCTGTTGCAAGAAAACTGTCTAGATGGTCAGAAAGACTTTAACATTAATCCCTGGCATACAGATCCGATTGTGCTTACACAGAAGTGGAGTCTTAAAGCACACTTCAAATAACAATACCCCTAAACATCTCTGTATTGTCATTGTTATAATTATTTGTTATTCGTTTACTACCCTGCTGTAAAACTGCAGAAATATACCACTGACACTGTGGACAAAGCTCTTGACTTGGGACTCTAAATAACCTAGTATCCTAAATGCTTCAAAAGGTCATTTCAGAATGTAGAAAGAAAGTGTCTGAGAGAACAGAAGAGTGCCATTGGAAGGGACCTGAGCTGAAGTCTATGGCTGCTGCACTTGGCTGCATGCTTCGGGCTACTTGTCACCTGCGACATTGATTTAGTTGGGAAAAAAGCTCCAACCACTGCAAAGCACATCCTCCTCTGGTTCCTCAAACAGACCCTGGGCTAGCAGCCTGAGAACACGTTTCTGTGAGGGACTGTGGGCACAGGAGGAGCAGCTCCCAGGATGGTAAGGAAACTGCTGAAGGATACACCTCCTGTTTGGGATGGATATCACGTTTGCAGTAAGCGGTAATGGGTTGGGGGCAGATATGACTTTGGATCATTGCTGTGCTGCAGTCAGGAGTATTGGAATCTTGGCTCTTGCTTGATGAGGCACTTTATTTGATTAAAGTTTCCCTTTTAATCAGAGATATGGCCATTTCCCGTCTCTAAAATGGAATCTGGCTCAGGGGGTCATGTCTGGATAATAAAGGGACTGGCTCTCTTGTCTCAGGGGAGCAGATATCGAATTTATTACCATCAAGGGAAAGCAGAATTATACTTGTAAAATGCTGCATAATAAATTTAGCCTTCTTAGTAAATCAATTCAGCAGATACCCTTATCTGCAAGAGATGCGTCATCGCTACGTGAGGTTCTTTGACTAGACGGAGCTAATGGGGAGAAAATGTACCTTCAAATGTGGTCAAAGTTGAGGGACCCACAGTAAATTAAGTAAAAAAAAAAAGAAGTCTCCTTGGTGTTTGGCTTAGAAACTCATATTTGGGAAGGGACTTCAGGGTGAGATGAGACAACTTTTAAAATTTTATACTTCTATCCCAAAGCCAAGAAGATGTGACAATTATTTAGTTTAGGAGGAGGAGTGCGTAGGAGGTGATGTACTTCATTTGTCCTCCAGACAAATGTTAATGTCGAGGAGACGGAAAAGATTTTAGGTCTGGATAAAGAACAGAGTTGACTGCACCAGGACTTCTTACCACTTTTTGTTGTAGAGGATGTAGGTGAAGGAGAATGATGAGCTCATGATGACTGTTTTGCCATAGAGAGGAATTTATTTTTTAGTCCAAAAAAAGCCCAGGGCCCAGGAAGGGAAATTACATTTAGGATCTTCAAGATTTCAGAAACAACAGAAAATATGTAACACACATATGAGCTTATAAATATACACATCTGATGGTGGTATCACTTCAAGTTGAACGAGAGGGGAAAGTGATGCTTAGTATGACCAGTCTTTTACACTTTTACACTTCTAACACTCACTTTAGTTTAAAAAGAAAGACCTACCTACCGTGGGAATTTTCGGAAAATGAGAAAGGTTCCTCTCTAAATATCAAAATAAATATCCGAGTAGTTAAACAGAAAAAAAATGACTTACATACAATCTGTGATTGCTTGTCCTGCTATCTAGTGAATTTATAGTCCTTGCTTTTTGGAATGACAGTTGTTTTTGATGCTGTATTGGTGATTTTACAGAGAGAGAGAGAGAGAGAAGCAACAACTGCTGTGATGCACTCTGCTATCAGGAGTGGACTTAAGTTAATCATGCATCCTTAGGAGTCTGTCTTCCACAGGAGAAAATCTTTTTGCTATGAGGAGTCCAAACACAATGAGTCAGAGAGTTAGTGTTCCTCATGTCTGCAAAATACTAATTTTCTTAATAGCCCAAGTACTTAGTGTCTGCAACAGAGAGCTTGTCCTCTTAAAGATATGACAATAATTTTTAGCACTTAGTGCTAAACTAATTATGTGTTTCTTTTCTAATTTTAATTTCTGATTAAAAGACCTGCTAATCTGATCCTGACAAATAGGAGAGACTCACCTAGTTTAACAAGTGTGTTATAATCTCTACAAGTGTGGTGGAGGAAAAGGAAGGAGACAGAAGGTCCATTTTCTACAACTTAATTTCTAGAACATTTTTGTGCACAAAATGGTGGGGCTGTCAAACAGAAACAAATAAATTATTGCCATGAGTGGAGTTATTGACAAAACTTTGTCTATTTTGCCTCAGCCATTAACATATTCCTGTATGTCAGTGGTACTTCCTGTTGGGCACTAAGATCTCTGTTCCCAAGGCAGACAGAAACATGGGTGCAGGCAGAGGCACTCAAAGGCACACACAGGAGCTTTGGAGAGTGGAGGAAAGAGGGACTCCTGGCAGCGGCTGGGAAATCCCATGGTGGGTTGCTCCATGCGGTGGCAGTGGCCGGGTGGGGGAAAAGCCAGACAGGGCTCGGTGCCCCTGGTCCTGCTTTGGTTTCCCACTGGGCAGATCTGGTTGGCAGTACTGGCTGGACAAGCCTTAGCACCTTCAGCCAACGGGGCTTTTGGCGTTAGCGGGGATAGCCATCAGGCACAGCCTTGTTGAGGGACTGTGTCTCCTGTAATTCTCTGTCAAAACTTCATGCATCATACAGGGGTGATGGGGGATGGGGACTGTACATGAAAGTGTGCCCATCCGTTTCTCTAGAAGCTGTGTTCAATAGGCAAAACTGCTCCTTAAAAGTGGTTGTCACAACCTTGTGTTTTTTTTGAGGAATGGTAAGTGATCTGTTTGGTTTTTTTTTGGTTTTGTTTTTTTTTTTTATGTTGCACCCATACTTCATGCTGCTTCACTCTGGCAATAATGCTTGGAAAGGGACAGAGAAATAGATGAGAAAGAGAAGAGAGAAAGTAATTCAAGGGTTTGTGTCTAAGCTTGTGCTAGCTCTAGCAATAGTTGATGTTCTTGTTAGTTGTAAGAGACAGTTGTTCAGTTAGAGTTAAAAAAGAGCTATTAAATTACAGTGTGTCTTCCAACTCCGAAAGTATGGGGTATTCTCTACCAAAAAGTCACGTGTCTACTTCTAAATGTCTGAGTGAATGGAGTTTCCACTTCCTCCCTTGGAGAACACTTAGCTGTCCAGTAATATTCATGGCTTCAGTACTCTCCTAACATTCAGTTTGAAATGTCTTTTCTGTTTTTGTCTGACTATGCCTATGTCTACTGTGTGAGTCACCTTAAACCACACTTGTCTCTTCTTTATGTCCTTCAAACATTTGCTCTGTCAGTCCCAGAGTAGAGAAGGACTAAAAATGGTGTCCATCTTTGAGATGCAAGAAGCAGCTATAAGATCTGGGAAGATCCCGCTCCTCCCAATGACTGCTTCTCTTCCTAGTCCTTTAGCATAACTTTTGTCCTATCGTGTCTTTTTTTGCTCTTTTGAGGAAGCCTGACAAAATGTTCTCCAACCAAACATAAAAATATTGCTTTTTTCCAAAGTTTCCCTGTTTTTCAGCTTTTTGATTGTAAAGATACAGAATCTATCCTTGTTCCAAAAACCCTCAAGTTCATGCATGTGCCCATTTCTCATCCAGTTTTGGAGGGAGGAGGAACTGAAGAAATGTTTTGATGCTACTGATACTTAACGTGCTTCTCCACTAGCCAGTCACGATTGCTCACCTTTTGGAGCTTTGCTGTAGCCCAAATCAAATTCCTCATTAACTCCTCATTTCTTAACAGCCCCTCAGAACTAAGACAGCAGAAAACACATTCTACACACACCCACGAACAGTTTCTGTGGCTTTAAAATTGTTATCAGATTGGCAGTCTGATTGGCTGACAGTTTAAATGTAGGTTTCCATCATGTTGGGCATTCTCATCCTGCTGGCTACAGAAGAAGGATATTTCAAATAACCTGTCAGATATTTTGGTTTGGTAATCTGTAAAGTGATCCATGTTGTCTCAGGCAGAATGAATTGAATATTAATATTTTACCTAAATGGGAGGGCAAATCTCTTGACAAAGAATTCAAACCATGTTTGCAGGATATATTGTATGTGACAAATCCCAGTGACAGGATACAAGTCAGCTTGTATCTTCATACTATTTAAGTGAAATATCACTGGCAAGAAAAGCTCTAGCATCTGGCAATTTTGTACTGCCTTTTTAGCAAATTATTGCAAAGGAGACAATTCTGAGTAAAGTATGAACTAGGTGTTAGTGTCTGAAAACAAACAACATAGTGTTGTAGTAGATCCTACTTTTCAGTGTGACTTAGGAATGTCAGAAAAGGTAAATCTAGATAGTTACTCAGTGCCTTAGATATTTACTCATATGCACACATTATAGATATGTTAGGTGTGGCTATGGCAGAATTTATCACAGGTCTTGCCCATCTCTTCTCATTGCATTCTTTTGTTCATTTCTGTAGCTTTCATCCTTTGCCTTAACATTTTGAATGGCTGTGGCGTCTCAAAGTACTGAAAACACTGGAGAACAAGGAGAGAAAATGCTCCTTTTTTTGCAGCATAGACAAAATCAGTGGAGATAGAAGCCATCTTGTAGGTACTTGCAGGTGTGTAGGATTAGTATCCACACAAATTTGGAAATGGACATTAGGTGTCCATTAGGACATTCCTGGTTCCTCAGGAAGGTATAAGGCTGGGTCATATGCTGTTAGAGGGGATGGACTCAGGCTAAAGGTGAGGTTTGTCTTTGGTTAGGACAGACCAGTGCTGGTTTGAAGCTGCTGTTGGAGTAAGGGCCTGGGATAGACTGTGGGTAGAGGCAGAAGAATGAAGGTAGTTATTTCATGGCGCTTTTCCACTTAGAGTATCTGCTGAGATTTCTGTTGCCAGTGCTGCTTCAGAGCAGCGTATGGTCCACGTGGCCCTTGTCAGCTGGAGGCTCTTCTTAGCAAGGTATAAAGGGCAGTGTCTCCTGCTGGTGCTTTTAAATCCATCAAAGCAGCTTTTGGTATTTTTGAATAGAGCTGAATAATAATCCATACTCAATAATACATTAGATAAGGTTTTTTGGTCTTTGTTCATGAATCAACTGAAGGTACTTTTATTGTATCCTCCCTTATTTTGTTTGAAAATGTTGTGACTTGCTCTCTCAGCATGAAGGTTGTTCTCAAAAAACTTGCTTGAAATGTGAGATAGCTGACATGAGAAGCCTGGACTGCCCTGGCTGGCTCTCAGGGGCTGTATGTTTCCCATTGTCTCCCTGCCTGGGCTGGAAGCATGTGGAGTTAGTGCTAGTTTCCCCTCTCCTACCTCGTATCTCATCCTTAGCACATCTATGCCAATGCAGGGCTTTGGGAAACCTTTCTTGGGGTTGAGGCTCCAGGCTGTGCAGTACTGATAGAGAGACATTGCTGAGCGTGTCCTGGCTGCAGGCAAAGTCAGATGATATAAGAAAACTGTGAAAGGG
>NW_010127542.1:0-11688 GCF_000699245.1 Pterocles gutturalis | reverse complement strand
TTTATATACTATAAAATACATAATTCCTTCTCCCTCTTCTTTTCCTACATACATTTTTAATCCTTTGACTACAAGAATTGGGGCAGAATGTATAAGTCTGTCAGAACAACTTTGGGCTTCTTATTATGGCGTTTTAAATTATAAAGAAATAATTTGCTTAATTTTAATGCAGTTGGTTTTAAAACAATAGTCCAAACTAACTTCAAAGTAGTGCCGCTGTTCTTAACGTTCTTGAGATTGGAGTGTGTGTTTTTTCTTCTGTTGTAGCGTCTTAAAAACTGGGAAATCAGAGAACGGAAGAAAAGCCGAGAGTATGAAAAAGAGGCTGAAAGGGAAGAAGAAAGAAGAAGGGAAATGGTAACGCTTATAGTTTTTCTTGTATTTTTTCCCCCCTTGTTCTTTGTGTCCCATTTAGAACGGAACATTCTACTGCTATCTTTATGGATAGTGATAGAGCTCTCGTTTTGTATAAACAAAATAAAAGTAGTTAATAGACTTGAAACAGAAGATGTCTAGGAAGAGGGAGTACTATTGAGAGTCTGGAAAACAAAGCCTAGTGGCTTGGTCTTGTGGAGGCAGAAGAATGAGAATTAGGCAGCTGCAAAATACTGTGGTTTGATCATTATGCACTATTACATCTGTAACCTGTACTTGTGTCAGATTTGCAGCAAAACCTACTTTGTTCTGTGTCATGCAGGTGGAACTAGAGCAGTCTTTTTGCTTCCAACCTGCTCATGTGCCTGAACCTTCTATAATATATAATATACTATTCTATAATATATCTAAGCACTTTGCAAATTTCTGTCTTTAGTTGTAAAATTATTAAAGTTATCAATGTAATGCTTGGAAGTTTTGTCTGAAAATACACCTTTGGAAGAGAGATACTTCTGTAATCTTATAGTTTTGTGCTAAAGAGTAAAGAAGTTATTTTAAATTATGGTAGGTTTATTTCACTTCATAATTCTCCCAGAGAAGGAGAGAAGATATGAGAGAGTTTTAAGAAGCAGATGGATTGGGAATTGCTTCAAACCAAAATATGCAAAGAGACACAAAGAAAAAAAATTGGAAAATACATTGTTTTACGTGGAGTCTTATTTTTTCCCCCTAAATGCTTGAGAGGGGAAAAAATGTTTGCAAATGACTCAAGGATATTTTCTGTTCATAATTCTCCTGGATGCTGGCTATGGATGGCGGTTGTAGAGAGCAGCATTAAATTTTGTGCTGAATTTACAACCGTAATCATAATTGGTTTCTCGAAATCATTAGCATAGAAGTATCTTACTGTTGGTTTAAAGATATTGCTTGGATACATGTTAGAATGTCCTAATTTATATTCTCCTTAAAGAACTGGGTTTTTTGAGGGGTTTTGTTTGTTTTTCCATTTTATTAGAAGGGGAAAAAATACCTCTTCTGTGTCCCCCTTGCCCCCTTCAGTTTTAGGCCTGTGCATTAATACAGTGCCACATGGTTTGGATTAGCAGTGCAGCAGGAGAGTGCTTATCCGAGAAGTATCTATTAGATTTGTTTCTGTGCATAACTAAATCTTTTTTAAAAAGCACAGCTCTTGAAACAAAACAGTACTGATAAAATACACTTAAGCTATGTTAAAATATCCAATACTAGACTTACAGATCTGAAGAATAGTAACTTTGATCCTCTTCTATCATGTAAAAAAAAAGGGGGGAGGGGGGGAGGAGTATGTTTAAAAACCCTGTGAAATGCTAATAACAGAACAATAATCTGCAAATCAGACATGATCCCAGGGGACCTAATGGATGTACTGTCTGCTACAGAACATATGATAGCACGTTGACAGATCCCTGGAAGACAGTGCAATTCTAAAACCTTTCCATTTTGTGTCTGGAAAACTCTGTATTTTTAGTTGGAAGCATAGGAAATAGTAAATTAACTTATAGTATTACTGAATTTTAAACTCTTGGTAAGAAAACCAAACTCCTTCTATAACATTATTTATGTTTCAATTTCTTGCAGGCAAAAGAAGCAAAACGGTTAAAAGAGTTCTTAGAAGATTATGATGATGACAGAGATGATCCAAAATACTACAGGTATGTCTTTCTTAACAATAAAATCTTCACTGTTAGTTTTAACACAGTTGTGGGGTTTGTTGGCAGAGGCTTGTGGAGGTTATAGTTGAGTGGTTATGTGACAATGCAGGGGTCATATAATTACCTAAATTATTTCAATGTCACTTGATAAGTGCCAGAGGGAAAAGGGAAACTCATTACTGCTACTTGTTAATGCTTGGGAGTAGCTGCTCATTTCTATGATTTGACTTGTGGGTGAGGCAGAGCAGAGGTCAGTGTAATGCCAAAATAAGGTGATGGGGGCAGAGAGAAGAGGTCAAGCAAGCCTCTCAGAAAATTCACTACAAGCAAGCTGTAAATTGTACGTAGAATAAGCTTGTTAACTCTGCAAAGGATGGGGAAGATCCTTCAGCATGGGACTAACTAAAATTTGCATCAAACTAATTTAGCAGAATGGCTTCTTAAGTAAAAACCTATAAAATTATTATATTTCTAAAAAGATCAGTAGTCCCATTCTCTATGCCTGTTTAATGTGATGGGGTAAATTCTGTACAGTAACGTAAGGAAGTGGTTATCTTAGATTCTTCTGTTACAAAAATAGAGGACACCAGACGGTCTTATGAATCTTATTGTCAGTTAGTGGAAGATACATCTGTATCAGGTATTTCTTGTATTGTGGTGAAAGGTTCTCATTGGAACATTCTTTGAAGTACAAAATCCATATCTTTGTAGGGGCAGTGCTCTTCAGAAAAGGCTACGAGACAGGGAGAAAGAAATGGAAGCAGACGAACGGGATAGGAAAAGGGAAAAGGAAGAACTGGAAGAAATTAGGCAGCGCCTTCTGGCAGAAGGACACCCAGATCCAGACGCAGAGCTCCAGAGGGTAAGTAGCTATTGGTCTGACAGGAAAAAAAGAGCCCTTGGTATTCTGGTAATATTGAGCAAAATTGTGCAAGAGATCCGATTGGTTAATATTTGCTCTGTTCACTTTTTCTTAAAAAGAAGTCCAGATAAGCAGTAAGAACACTGGAAACAAAAAATAACTTTCCAGATCTATTTTCAGATGGAGTTCAAAAACAAATTTGGATTAATCAGTATTTCTGATTCTAATGGCAGTAGTTGCATCTATTAACAGAGATTAACAGAGACTTCTTTAGGAAACAGAGGATCTTTAGATTCTTTTCAAACAGTGCTGGTTTTGAGAAAGCTTATTTTTTTTGCTACTTGTCTGTTTCATTGTAGATGGAGCAGGAAGCTGAGCGGCGTAGGCAGCCACAAATAAAACAAGAGCCAGAATCTGAGGAGGAAGAGGAAGAAAAGGCAGAAAAAGAAGAAAAAAGAGAAGAGCCAGAGGAAGAGGAGGAGGAGCCTGAACAAAAGCCCTGCCTTAAACCAACTTTACGACCCATCAGTTCTGCCCCATCTGTTTCTTCTGCTAGTGGAAATGCAACTCCTAACACACCTGGTGATGAATCTCCCTGTGGCATTATTATCCCTCATGAAAATTCACCTGATCAACAGCAGCCGGAGGAGCATCGGCCCAAAATAGGGCTTAGCCTCAAATTGGGCAAGTTTACATTTTATTTTAATGTTCCATATGGGATCAGAATGAAAAAAAAAAAAGACAAGCTGAGTAGCCACACAGTGTTATAAATATATTACATGTTTTGACGTACATATCAAGTTGTTGTTATCCAGATGCTGTGCTTGATTTCTGCCATCCAGAAGATACTTTTTATAGATGTCTCTTCTTCCAAAATCTGGAGGGGGAAAAAGGAAGGGAAGTTTTGGCATCCTCAAAGCTTAATTGTTTTAGGAATGCTCTGAGCTGGTATTTCCATGTACTTTTTCACCGTAACAGATCTCTAAATATCTCTATTAAAACTCACTGCTACTTTTTATTGGTGGAAGTATGTGTTAGATTTAAGCCCTAGATACTTCTTATGTTTGTTCACAAAGACCCTTTTAAAAGAAGAAAACCAAAAGTTAGATTATTTTTCTTCCTCTTAGAGTAGCACAGTGAATTGATTACAACTGCAAATGGAACACGAGTGTAGGGTTCCTTAGTACTTTAGCGATTTCTGGTGTTTTAAAAAAATTTTGTTCTGAGGAGCAGAACTAAGGATATGTATATTCCAGAAGGTTTGTGTATTTATTATTTATTATTTTGATTAAATTATACTGGGGCTGCAGTTTGAGCTCACACAGTGTTAGATCTTGAATGAAGAGAAACTGTATGGTATTAGGCTAACTGATTAACACTTTTCCTACAGCTAGATTCATTGCAGCGTTTCAGTTCTGTGCTCTGCCTCTGCTAAGGTTTGAACTCATGCCATAGTCCTCCCTCAGTGAGGGTGCTAGTTGGTCTCAGGGCAGAGAAGGAAACCCTATTTTTCAAAAATCTTGAACATGAGATCTTCTTTTGCCGTTTTTATAACAGAGCTTGAGAGATTAAAGTGCTGATGCTAGGCATTCACAGACAGTTATATAACATAAAAACTGATATTCTAGAAGAATATGCGTGAAGAGCAAACTAGCTTCAGTTGCAGTTTATGAATATGTTATTCTGTCTTTTGGGTTGTAGGTGCCTGCAATAGTCCTAATCAGCCCAATGCTGTAAAAAGGAAGAAGCTTGCTGTGGATAGTGTTTTCAATAAATTTGATGACGAAGACAGTGATGATGTGCCCCGGAAAAGGAAACTTGTCCCCCTGGATTATGGAGACGAAGATAAAAGCAATATCAAAGGCAGTGTCAATACAGAAGAAAAACGCAAACATATTAAGAGTCTTATTGAGAAGATTCCCACAGCAAAACCAGAGCTCTTTGCTTATCCTCTTGACTGGTCAATTGTGGATTCAGTAAGTTGATTTCTTTCAAGCCTATTTTTTTCCAAACAAACCTTGGAATTGAATAAAAAAACAATGTTCCTGGGACCTCGGTGGATTTCATCATCAAATGGAATCAAACTTGAGTACTGTATTTCTTGTCCATATGTAACACTTACATATGGAAGTACGCCTGCTTATTTTTATTTGGTCTCTCTTGAATTGTTGCTACAAATTGTCTAGCAGTTTTACAGAAGGGGGAAAAAAGATCCTGTAAACACATTGGAATGGCTGTCAGAAATACTTGCAGGTGCCAAATGGCTAAGGTTTATCTCATTGATAGCAAAATGCATCTTTTGCTGAATAGTTTTTTGGGTATTCTAGCTGCCTGTCTGGCAGTATTGTTTCAAGACAGTAAAGTTTGTGGAAATCATAAGGTTTGGTTTTGTTTTTTTTTCTTCTTTTTCCAGACACTAATGGAACGTCGAATTAGACCATGGATCAACAAGAAAATAATAGAATATATTGGTGAAGAAGAAGCCACGCTAGTTGACTTTGTTTGTTCTAAGGTTAGTATCTTCCACTTCCTTTGAAGTCTGGGTTTTGCTCCCTGTTGAAGCTGCAGCAGCAACTGTGGTATCTATTTGAAGGCAGTCTGTTCTTGGCTTCTCTGTAATCCATGATATTGGTCAGTAGAGACAGTTGGTGTACTTGGAATCAATATGTACCTTAATGTTCTACAAGTTACTTAATTTAATGCTTGTGCACAATATGTATGTGCTAGATGCTCTCTGTTATCTGTTGGATAAACATATGGAACTGAATTGAAGAAATGAGCAGTTGACGAGAGCAGCTGTTTAACTGATAGTTTTATGGTTGGAGTATGATGGAATCTGATGTAGTTTAATGCCCATTTTTGCTTTGGCTTAATACTGGGAACTTATGAACGGGAAATACTTTTTGCATGTGCAAAGCATTCAAAATCCTTGAGAAGTAACTGGTTGTTGTTCAAACATGTTTTTATGGTTTACTCCAAGTTTTCAGTCTAAAAACATTTGTTTCTCTCAGGTTATGGCTCACAGCTCGCCACAGAGCATACTGGACGATGTTGCCATGGTAAGCACAACTGATACGCCTTCTACATTATGCTGAAGCTAATAGTCAATTGTGTGAAACAGCAGGAGTCCGTAACATAAATATTTGGTGTTCATAGAGCATGCATAGAAAACATGCATTGGGTATGAAAGCTATTTTGATTAAACAGATCATGCTAGCACAGGCATGATTGTGCAGTTACAGCATCTAGGTAGAAATTACTGTTCAGAATTTCTCAGTATTCAGAAATGTGGAATAATCTGTCCCTGTAACAGTAGAAGTAAGAATCAACAATAACAGAACTGTATCAGAAATATAAACTTTTATTCCTTCCCAATCTTGTAACTAGATTTTTATAATTAGTGGTTTAGTGGGCTTATTCCTAATTAACGAGTAAAAACTTTTTTTGCCTGGTTTTGGAAAAGAGAAACTTCATGAAATAATGCTGTTGTGTCGCAATGATTTCAAACACTGGAAGGTGAATAAAAACTAATTTTTCACTCTCTTCCAATAAGGAAACTTGGAGGCAAAGTAGGTAGGAACCAGATTTATAGCAGAAGTTAGTAGGTTTTTCTTGGTGTGATTAGTAGGTGGCCTAGGAAGCTTCCTGAGAGACGTTGGGCATGCTAAATGTTTACATGGATTCAAGAACAGCTTTGATGATAACTCGGGGAAGAGAAATCCATCAAGGGATGACTAAATAAATATCCAAGGAAGTTCCAAGCTGAAAATGAGTAGAGACTAGAAGAGAATTAAGGGAAAATACCACATGTATGTCCTGTTCTTACATTCTTCCCAAGCCTGCCATTTCTCAGCCTTTTCCCAAGCCACTTTTGGAGACTAGGATACTGGTACTTGTATCTCTTTGTGCTCAACAGCTGTATTATACAAGTATATAATTAGAGCCTAGTCAAGTCAGGTGGTAAATGCTGGACAGACAAATTCACCGAAGTTTTCCCCGCTCAAAGCTTTAACTTGGATTACACTACCTCCACTTTGCAGTTCTGATGTGTCTAGAATTAGTCTTTATAATTGAAATGCCTAACCTAAAAAATAATCTATAAAATGTATATTTCCTACAGGTACTAGATGAAGAAGCTGAAGTTTTCATAGTCAAAATGTGGAGGTTGTTGATATACGAGACAGAAGCAAAGAAGATTGGTCTAGTGAAATAAAGCACTCTCCTTGCTTCTAGGGTTCCATTTCAATTCTGGGCTTTTTTTCCCCCCCCCATCATTCAAAGACTTTGAATTTCCTCTGTTCTCAGAGACTTGAGACCTGTATTTTTTTATGTAGAAAATGTGAATTTTTTTGTCCTCTGCTCTGAGGCCCCCTTTACGCTTCTCAGTTATCTGGATCCTGCATTGGTTCTCTTTATAATTCACAAGGTACAATTACCGGTATGTTTTATAAGCTGCAGCTACTGTACACACTCTCTGGTAATTTTATGATGTTACTCTGATTCTTGTAAATATTAAAAAAAAAAAAAGCCCCTGTTTTGCAAAACATTTGCACTTAATGTGGAACTATTTCAGTTACAGCTGAAGACAAATTATTTTACTGCAAATTGATCAGTGCTCTTTTTTTTTTTCCCATACTCTCCCTCTTTTTATTTAAGCAATGATCAGAATATAATTTGAAAGTAAGTGGCTTGAACTGCTTTCATAGAACAGCTTTCTGTGTTCATTTAGTCCCCTCATCTGACTCTGGAAAAGGAGTTCCCTCAGACTTTTCATTCTGATACGAACCAGCAGTAGTCTTGGTACTTTGTTGTCCATTTAGAATTACTGATGAAGCTGGGAACTTTATTTCCTGCAGATGCTCTGCTTCTTTCCTAGGAAGTGCAAATTGCAGGAAGCTTTTTATTCTTTGCTCAGTTAAAACAAGAGCAGGACCTCAATTCAATAAGTGCTATCAATTTAATTTTAGCCCTTCCCTATTATCTCTTCTGTCTTCAAAATAATCAGATGGATTTTTTTTTTTAAAGAAATTATTTTTTAATACTTTTTTTAGTATTTAGAAAAAAAAAGCTGTTTGGATGTAACTTGACCATAGCAGTTGACAAAAAACTAAATCACAGGTTTTCAAGCAAAGCCAAACTTTTGTTTTTATCCATACTGTTGAACTAGCCCCGACTTTTGTTTTCTACTGTGAGCAGTCTGTTGTCCACAAAAAGAGGGTGATATTTTCCTGCCTTGTTTGTATGGGTTTTTATAAGCAGGCCGATATGGTATAAATGATGAGATGTACTGTAAACTGCATTTTTTATCTCATACCTGGGTAAGAAGACAAATTGATAATGTACTGTGAGCTGTTTCAATTGCAGGAGGACTGTGTTCCAGGGAGCAAACTGTCTCAAACATTTTTAATTTTTAAACATAATTCTTAATAGCAAACAAATTAAGTAAAGGTGTTCCAGTATCTCTGTTGTATTTAACTGAAGGATACAGGTTGACCTGTTCAGAAAACATAACTGTGACCTTGAGTTACTAGTTCTTTGTATCTGGAGAGGACACTTGAAAACACTGTTCTTAACAAATGGGATCGTGTAAAGGTTCCACCATGTAAATATTTCAGATATTAAAATGTATATATTTGATCTAAGGGCTGACATTCTTTTGGAGTCTTGTGCAGCATGCAATTATATTTAACACTGCTTTCTGAATTAACAAGTGTTCAAAAATTAGGGGTGGGTTTTCTTAAAACTACCTCGTGCTTTGTCAGGTGACGGGAAGCTTGCAAATGCAGATGTGATCCCAGAATGTTCTTTCTCATCCCTGTAAGACACACCACCAAATGTTCTTTTTTTAACTTGAAGTGCAATGCTCTGATGTTACTTTTATGTTGTGCTTGAGTTTGCATGAGAATGTTTTGTTTTCTATGCTTACATGCTGCAACCTTCCTCTTTTTTTCCCTGCAACTTGACATTACCCGAAGAAATTACTTCCCCATTCTCCCCATAGAGTTTTGCATCAGCATTTACCAAAAATACTCCAAATTCCAAATAAATTCAAAACATGCTCTGTTTGTAGTAAATACAGAGAAGAGGGAGAGTCAAGTTCCTGAGTTCTATTTGTCCTGCTAATATGGCATTCTCGCTGTCATTATCATTAGTTAAACAAGCCAAATGCAACAAGTGCGTTGTAATGCCACTGTGTGACAGATTGCCTAATGTCCTTGTTGAGATTCTTCGGTGAAAGCTCAAGTTGTGAAACTTCAGCTTATTTTCTTCTACCCTAAAGCAGTGTATTCATCTGTTGTGTTATTTATGCATTGGACGTAAGCTTGTACTAAATCATTTAGGTTAAAAAGACCTTTAAGATCATGGAGTCCAACCATTAACCCAGCACTGCCCAGCCCTCTTCCTTTCCTAAGGAGACTGAAGGCATCTGGGTGAGGAAGACATCTAAAATTTAAGCTGGAGTGTTAAATATCCAGGTAAATAAGTACTTAGAAGCAGTTGTGAGATATTAAAAAAATTAATTTGGTGGAAGCTGAAGTTTTCTTCAGTAGTGGAAGGAGGAAGGTATGTTCACTACAGCATCTCTGGCTTGGCTTATGCAAGTACTTCAACAAATTTTCCTCCTTCAGAATGCACAGTGTTGCTTTACAAACACTTCTAGTGTTTACCTCTTAAATTAGTGTTATTAACTTCTCTGTGATAACAGAATGTATTTTGTGTCTGTGATGCTGGGGGGTAACTTTCCTTTGCTAACTGTTTCTTTCAGCATCCAAATAACAGAATTATTTCAAGATAAACTTGGAAAATTTGTGTCAGAAAAAGGCTTTTCTTGCCAACATTACAACATTTTCCTGTCTGTGCAATTTAATACACACTGTGTGTGTTAGGTTAGTGAATGTGCAGATGAAGAGTATACTGAGACTGAGAGCCATTAGCAAAGTACGTATGCTGCCACTGGGCATTCAGAGCAGCGTGCCATCGTATGATCTGATCCGTTCTGTGATGGAAACGTACTTCAGAAGTTACACATAGTGCATAGAGGGGGGAAAATATCAATATTTATGCAACAGGACTGGATACTGTAGTCATTGATCTGGACTTTAGTGTGGAGGCTTTACACCTTAACCTGACATGTGCCCTTAGCCTCCTGATAACCGTTCTGCGTAACTGCCATTCAGAGTTATTTGGAATGTGTGAGTACAAAATGTAAAGTATCATTAGTATGCTCTGAAAAGAAATGGGAAACCATGAACAAGTAAGATCCATCACCAAGAATTACATATTTTTTCTATTACTGTTGATTTGATAAGAGACTCTTTTTGTTGGCATATTTAACCTGTCCAAATACTGATTTGGTCTTTCTAATTTTGGCCGTTTCCCTCTCCCTTCTCTTTAAACAGGAGCTTGCACTAAAAATAACCATCTAGCTAGATGATTGTGGCTCTAAATGTGGACAGGGGGAAGGCCCCAAACAGTAAGTTTAGTTTCTTACTGAAATCCTAGTTCCTGCTAGTAATGCTTTCCTGTTACTGAGAGGGAAGCATTAGACCTTTCATACTTTTGCTGAATGGAGTTGCTGGGTAACTACTCCCAGGAGCAGTGTTTTGGAAAGGGGATACACTTAAAGCTAGAAGCTATTGGCTTTTATATTACAACAGGGTCATGCTTCTGCTTATTCTGTATATTTTCCTATGTAGGAACATAAGATGTCAGACATGCAAACCTACAAATTAGTACCCAGCCATGCAGCATAAGCAGTGTAAGGGATAGTTAACAATAGATCAAATGTATCAATGATATGAAAAGTTGGGTACAGCTGTATGTCCATTTTCTTTTTTTCTTTTTTTTCTTAAAATGACAAATAGTTTTATTTGGTTAATGGTTAGGCATCACTTCTGGTTTAAAACTGTCTTCTTCTAAATGCACTTCATATGCATAGGACCTACTGAAACTCGGTGTTTGTGTCAAAATGCTCACGTAAAACTAAATTTTTTGTGCCACCTCATTTTCCATAGGTCTTGCAGTATATAGTTGAATAGTGAAATACACCATTGGTTTTAAACGTGCAGAATTACGTGGTGTCTCAACAGATTTTACTTTTTTAATATATTTAGAATTATTACATATAAGGAATGCTGTGCTACATATTAGTAATCCAATTAGGTTTTCCATTTTTAAAAAGGAATTCTGGATTACTCTTCAGATATCACGGATACCCAGGTAAGCTTCAAGTTTGAAATCACCTTTCTTTCTTCCACAAATGAGTCACAGCTCTACTAGAGGCTTCTTGAGATGATGCACCATTGTAGATTAAGTTTTAATATTGTTTTTACTTTGAAATGCAAAGATCCCTTCAAGTTACTTTCATAATGCTTTTTTTTTTTTTTTTGGTGGGACCATTTGAAAACAGGGTTACTAGCTTCTGTATCATTTGAATTCAAGACAAAACCCCCACGAAGTGGATTTTCTCATACTCCCCCTCTGTGTACTCTTCCCAGGTTAAACAGGACAAGCTCCCTGTCCCTCGCAAGACTGCTCTTGTCTGAAGTTCCAGAGCCCTCACTCTCATCTCCAGTAATTTATCTTTTTCTTGTTAAATTCAGACCGAGTCCGTCCCTTGCCTACCGCACTTGCTCCTCCTCCCTGGCTTTTGCCAGTTACCCTCCGCCTGTCTCCATTTCAAGCTTTCGGCCCGTGGGTGCCCGCGCCGGGGGGGACGCGCCCCTGACCCGCGGGTGGCGGTCTGCCCTTGGGGCCGTT
>NW_010127541.1:0-6787 GCF_000699245.1 Pterocles gutturalis | reverse complement strand
TGGTGGTGGTGGTCCTTACACCAAGACAAGGTCATTCTGGTGTCCTATTTAAATAATTACATCATGTTGGAATCAATTAAATTGAAGGGTAAAAAAAACATGAAAATGACACAAGCTGAAAATTTGAAACAGTATCATGAAGTTAGCCTTTGAATCTTGCTGCTACAAGCATCACTGTGTAGATTTGAGAAGGGTCTGATATTACCGCAAAGAAAGGAAGCACCCATCATTATGCAAGGTGGGACAAAAACTCCATGATAGCATTCTTCATGCCTGAGAGTGAAAACTCCTAGGTGTGCCACAGGTTAAGAAAACTGACTGTGGGAGCGAGGTATCTCAGAGTGTGGCAAGAATTGTGTCCCTTCAGAAGATGTGGTAGAGTCAGTGCAAGGTCCCAGACCAAAGGAATACTGGTCTGATAAGGACTGCAATAGTCCTGTGCTTGATAAGACCGTCTTTGTTGTTCCCCAAAAGGCCTCATTTTAATGCTTACACAATCTTACCAGCTCTTGATACTGTGTGAATGAGCTGAATAAGTGGTTCGGTCTGTGGTGAGCCATGATTTCTGAGCTCCTTGAGGATCTTAAGGACTAACTTCTGCAGCCACATTTCTGCTTTCACAGAGCAGAATCTCATCTGAATGCAGGCCTTTATTCTGTTGTGAAGCTTTATGCTTGTGCTCTGTTCATCAGTGGCAGGTTTGACTCACTGGTTGTGACAGCATGGCATTTATTCCTTGTTAATATCACATTCAAGCCTGTGCTGAAATCCAGAGACTTTAGATTTGCTTTTTTTTTTTTTCTTCCTCTCTCCCTTGATGTTTTAAGACTTCCAGCTGCTCAACTTTTCTTTAAAAAAAAAGATAGTGCATTTGCTAACATTGTAATGAGTCTTGGCCCATCAAATCTGAAGGTGCTGGGATGTCAGAGAGAAAGAAAAAGTGCTGAAGAGCATAATTTCCAGTGCTTCAATCCTCTGTGCATGTTCCACGTTTGTCTATTCCGTCTCTTCCTCCTCTTTCCTCTCCCCACTGCAGACTCACATCTGTCCACCCTTTGGCTCACCTCACCCACTCGCCTCCTGTCCAGGATGAGATGTGGTGATCTCACTTGGAGCATAGCAGTCAGTGTGCTGCACAGGCTCTACTTGCAGGGCTTTGGTGCACAAAGTTTGTGTTCTTGCAGGGCCTAAATATCCAACTTTCTTTTCTGCCTGTTTTTTTTTTTTTTCCTTATTAAAATCTTCCTCTGTCAGGTAAATTCCTGACACAAAGAAAGTTACTCTAATCATGAAGAACAAATAAAAGAAGAATATGAAGAATAAATAAAACCCATCCGTATTCATGAAGAATAAATAAAACCCATCCACACCTCTGCAGAGAGTCAGCTCCATGGCGGACATGAGATCCCATGTCTGATGTTCAGATGTAATAGCTTACTCCTCCTTCCAGTTCTTTATTGAGTTAAATATGGTACTGTGCAGGAAGAAGAAGGTTTGCATGTTTTGCTTTGCCTTTTTAGAAATACATTTTCCTTCTAGTTCCCAGCACAAAGTGGAGAAGTCTGTTGAGTTTTTTCACATATTTATGCAGAGGATAACACAGTTACTTCCCTTGTTCTCATCAGTGACAGGCCAGTGGCTTTCCCCTCATATTTGAAGGTACTCATCATGCATCAAATTATTATTATGTGAGTTGTTTGGGGTTTTTTTCCATGGCAGCAGGCAACACAGTAATTTGGCTTGCTTTGTGAGCCTGCAGAATTTGAATCCAAACTCAGAAGCACTAAGATATCTAGGGTCAGTGTTAGGATTAGCATTATGGATGTCACTTGTCTGTAGAAAATGGATTAATTTTTTGTTGGTTGTCTTCCTAGGCATGAATCTTGTCCCTGATGCTTTCTGAATATTGCCTTTTAAGGACCATTCTTTCCTATGCTAAAATAAGAGTCTATAGCCTGTGTTTCACAACATGATCACTTCTGGCCCCAGATTTTTGGAACATGGAAGCTGAGTACTGGCTCTTTACAGAATAAAATCTACAGATTTGTTTCTAAGATGTAGTTGAGATAATATCTTTCTAAAAAAGAATACATTCCTAGAAACAGAGCTTTATAGTCTGAGAAGTGCAGCAGCTGTTTCATTCTGGCTTTGTTCTATGAACTTGTCAATGGACAGAGATATGCATAATGCCTAAATCTAGCTGTGACAGCCTTGACATTTTTGTTGTTGTTGGCTCACAGCAGTAGAATAAAAATGATGTAGGAACAAGAAGCAAGCCTAAGACTATGATGAAGACTCGATCACTGAGTCACTTCTTCCAGATATCTAATTTGGGTTCTTAATTTTTTGGATTTTTTTTTTCCATAGTCCGTGGGTGACTCTGATCAAGAGTTTCCAGACATGCAGCCTTTGGGGTGATTCTGTCAATTCACTGGGCAAAACCTTGAGTGTTTGTGTGGTGGAGCCAGCTGGCACTGTTCAGAGCCCACATTGTCCTGAAGGCAGATCCTCTGGGAGCTGTGCTGAAATACAGGCCTGATTTTATCAAGTGCATTAAGTACAAAAATGGATGTTCACTTTTCTGGAAGCCTGATTGCTAACAGTAGATAGAAGTACCTTCCTGAGGTGCTAACTGTGGTGGGACCTCTGTGGCAGTCAGTCCCTGTCCTGAGTAGCCTATACTGAACATGAATATTTGACATTTCAGAGACTGAGATACACAAATTGCAGCCCAACACTTTTGTTCATTTATATGAGGCTGACAATGCAGAATTCAGTGCATTATGAGGATCTGGAGAGTCAACAGGAAATTTTTGGATTCTTTGAAATCTTGATCCAGTGCCACCTTTTCCATGTGGGTATGCCAAATTTAATGGAAAACAACCCCCCTCTCCCCTCCTTAGCCCACAGCACAGCAACCCATATCCCTAAAATCCTAGACTCTGAGTATCTTAAAACCACATGCTTGCTCTTTAATGTGGCACATTTGTCTGAAAGCTACTTTCCTCTCTGTGTGATATGGTGAGGTACAAGAAACAGGAATGATTAGAAACTGCTGTTTTCCCCAAGCAGTTTTGCTGTGTTGTTTTCATTTAGTGTTCTTTTAATAAAGAATGAGAAAACAGTGAAATTGATAAGACTGCATAGGAATAAAGATTTCTGCTATGTATGGAAATTACTGCAACAGAATGGAATTTCAACAGTCTTAGGAAACCAACTATTAAGCCAGTCTAAAGAATTCCCTCTAGTAGCCTTTTATTAAATTAGCCTGTTGAATTCTGTCAGGTTTTTTATCCTTTCCTAATGTCACAGGATTTCCTGATTGAGGGCTGGACCTGTTTTAGCTTTTTTCCGCCTCCCCAATTGTATCTACAGCTCCAGTGAATAAAATCTGAAGGATTGTGATGCTTGCTTTCTCTATGGTTTCTCTGAGAAAAATGTCTCTTTATTCATAGAAGGGCCTGACTATTCCCCCCTGCAATGAATGAAAACTTTCTGGAACAAACCTTTTACAACGGAAAACAAGCCTGATCGAAACATTTTGAAGGACATATTTTTAAGTGAGAGTGATGACTGCGAATGTCTACTTGATCTTTTGACAAACCACTGTTTTCTTCCTCTGTGTTAGTGTTGTAGGACTTGGCTTTCCTGGTCACCAACTGGGGTCTCAGTACTGGAGTGTGCCTCTATGGAAGGGAGCTGCCTGCTGCATCTGGATTGTAATCTTCCTGGTCTCCCTTTAATTCTCAAACCGTAAGCGAACTTCTATGAACCATTTAATATCTTCATTGCTCAAGTGGTCTTTTACTTGTGCCCTATGCGTGTCCCACTGCAAGCTGCCTGTAACAGCAGGCACTCAGCCACATCCTGAAAGTACAAGAAGGTCCAAGGATGCTAATGTGACACTTAAGAGTGCACATTACTGACAAGTGACATTTTACTGGTGGAGGTGTCATAAAGAGGGCAGTTTAACAAGAATCAGGAAGTGAACATACAGTCATAATTGTAAAAATGAGTACACTTCCATTTTGTGAGAGTTTTTGCCAGTAAGTCATTTCTGTGGAGACTTCAGTACTAGTTAATCTGTGGCAGTCATACAGATAAAGGGAAAAGGAAGCAAAAAATACTCCCATTTTTATTGAAGACCACTGCAATTCTGAAATTTAGGACTAGTTCCATCTGGCAAGACAAATACTTTATCTTCTGCTTTCAGTCATTGTGTAAAATTAGTTTGATTAATAAGAGGGGAAGGGGCCAGGCAATGATGTGACTTTAACTTTTAAGACTGGAGGTGTTCAAGGCCAGGGTGGATGAGGCTTTGAGCAACCTGGTCTAGTGGAGGGTGTCCCTGCCCGTAGGTCCTTTCCAACCCAAACTATTCTATGATTCTATGATTCTAAGCACTAGCCTGCTAGACTTGGAAGATACTTATGTTTTCAGGATGGACCCTAACACAGCACTACTGGACATTATCCCAGTCCCAAGTGAAATTTGCATGATTGTTGAAATGACCTGAATTCTCCTTGTAGCTGTGCCCATTTTGTCATTTGCCTATTCTGAGATAGAAGTGGAAGACTTCTATGAAAAAATGATCATTCATCTCTCACTTTCAAGGCAAGCTGACCCATCTAAGGAGAAAAACAAGAGGCATTGTTAAATACCTGCATTAACAGGATGACATTCTTGCCTCTGCTTTTAAGCACCTCACTGAGGAAAGTTGATTTGCTGATATATTTCTGAAGCATGGCATTCATCACACAACACTATCCTAGCAGACAGAGCGGCTACACTCCAGGCAAACATGGAGATGGGGAGTGGTAACAGAAAGAAAGATCATATCTGGTGCGTTGTCAAAGGAGAAATCATCTCCCCTACCCCTCTAAAAGGACCTCACACGTGTAAAATTCAACCACAGCCAAAACACCAGGAAGATGCTAATTAAAAATACTGGATACAATTTATTCAGCAGGCACATGTTTTCAGGAAGGATTAGGAGGGAAAAAGTGGAGAGGAAATGAGAAACACCCTTGTCAAGGTCAGATGTAAAGCAGAAGTGCTTTGCTTGTTTCATATCAGAGAGTGGGGGAGAATGGCAGGCCCTAGAAAATGATATCACTTTCTAATCGTGCTCATGGCACCCCAGACCACAGCCCACAATCAGGGAGGGAAAGTATCTGTCAGACAAATCTGCTTATTAAAAAGTCAGCATGTGACAGCAAGACACCCCCAGATGGTAGTTTATTAGAGGATTTTTGTTTGCTTTAGGGTTAGGGTTTTTTTATTTCTTTTAAAAGTTGGCAGCTATGGGCATCTTTCAGCAGGTGACAGGAAATTTAGCCTATCTGTTCAATAAAACACACCATTTTGACTTGGCTCCTGTTCTGTCACTCCAAAGAGTCCACTTAATCATCCATGTTCCAGCACTGAAACGAAGTGTGATGGAAATTGCCTTCTGCCTTCAGTGTTCCCAGTAGCACCACCACTGCCGTTTTAACAGTTACTCCTGTAGATGTCCTGAAACCCCATGTCCACTTCCTTACTAATTTCAGTCAAGTGCTGAAAGTACCTAGGAAGAAATGGAGAGCTGCATCAACTCCAAAAAGCTTGTTGTTTTAGAGGGAGGTAGGAAAAAATGCATCCCGCCAGCATATAACACATCTTCAAGGGTGCAGAGATAGGGAAACGTTCAGTGGCTAGTGGAGACCTTTGAAAGCTGGGGAAGAAGAGGTCAAGGAATTCTCCCTTGTCAAAGAAAATATAGGAAGAAAAAAAAAAAAAAGCTGAAGAAACATCCTGCTGATCACAAGCTGTTCAGGGAGAAACTTCTGTCCAGAGCTACCAGAGCAGACTTGGATGTGATAGTGCTGATGGACTTTTGGGGACTGGAGATCTTTGGAAAGACAGACATGATCTGCTCACAGTTGTGTCTGAGTTTCTCTCTGTCCGGCTCATACCTCTGTGCAAGTGGCTAACAGTACCTGTTGGCTGGGGTTAGCTAGGTACTACCCAAGTGTAGCTTCAGCCACCCCTCTGAGGTTTTAATGATTCACAGATCTTTCACTGGCTTTTCTGAATGGAGTGAACGTCATGGTCTGTGAGCTGAAAAGGATTTCGTTGTGGGAATTGATAATAGTGTATAATTAGGCTAACTGGTGCTAGCAAAAAAAAAAAAAAATTGGGAAAGGAAAAGGTTTCCTTAGTGATTTGTGTTTTTCACAATAGTAGATCCTGTTCTCATTAGAGAATATGTGGAGAAGAGCTGGAAAAATGTATTAATTTTACACTACTGAAAAGCTATATTCATGTGCATGGTAGGGCGAGAGAAAACTTTAGAAGCATTAGAAATTTGATAATCCGTGTTTCAGTGTAGTGGTAAATTTAAAAAAAAAAAAATGTGGGGAGGTATAGCTACCTAGTAAATGAAGGTAAACCCACTGGATGGGCATCTCAAGTAGGAGGGATGCAGTGGACAGTCCTTTTTACTTAAATAGGAAGTTGGTAAATCTTGTTGGCCTTTCCCCCCCCCCGCACTGCCTTTTTTGTAGTTTGGCCAGCTCCAGCGGGTTTCAGGCCCTGTACAAATCTAAAACTGGCTTTAAATTACAACACTTATAATAATAATATGTTCTGAGTAGTTTTATTTGCTTTCTGCACCACCAGACTGCGTATGGGCTGTGTTTTCCAGCTTGAGTTTGTGAGATGGAAGACACACATATACATGAATAAGGCACATATACAGCAATAAGGCAGCAGTGGGAGCGGAGGCTGTGTCTTGTGTCAGCACGGG
>NW_010127540.1:0-14092 GCF_000699245.1 Pterocles gutturalis | reverse complement strand
ACCCGGGTCATTCTATGATTCTATGAAGCATCTTTTAGAACAGCTTGCACGCAAAAGATTTTACACCCCTCTCCTTCTCACTCCCCCATCCACATCCGTCACCTTTATTCTAGCACTGTTCATCCCTGCTCTCATTCTGGCTGAGGAAGGCCAATGTTTGGTTTGACATCTATTATTTTTCTCGTCTCATGGGGCTAACTTTCATGTGCAATGCAAAAAAATACAACTATATAAACAGGAAAAAGAAAAAAAAAAAAGAGCCAAAGATCCTAAGATGCAACCCTATGTTTCCTCTTCAATACTCAGCCTCTTTGTTTCCCTAATCTACTTGTGCCTCTCTCATCTTTTTTTTTTCCACTTCATGTTCTTCACCTACTGCTATCTTCCATTCAACTTCTTGATTACAGAAAGTATAGGCATATAGTGCAAACCAGTGTCCCAATTTTCTTCTCCTCCTCCTCTATTCAAAACAGAAAATCTCAACCAAGCAAAGAAAAAAAAAGAAACCTGAAAACCACATCTGCTCCACAAAGCACTCCAGATGCAATGCCTACTGGCCATGCTGCAATTGTTCTGTTCGACTGCTCATGCCTCTTAAGAGCTGACATGCTTCAGGGCAGAAATTCCTTTGTCTGGCACATCTACCTTTTGTGAATCGCAGCGTACACTTGGAGGTGAACACAGGGCACTCAGTTTGATGCAGGTTCAAAAAAACAAAAAGCCATACCATCAAGGTCATCAATATAGATATAAATTAAATCCCAGGCTCTGACCAATGAATTTAAAAGCTTCCTCACCTACACTGGAGAGGTTTCAGATAGGCAATGGCTATTTATATTTGCTAAATCCAACACAATCAAGGGGCAGGAGGTGATTTATAAGATTTGAAGAGAGTGGAGGTATTATACAAGTCTAGATCCAAACAGCCCCAAATTTTGGAGGAGTTCAACTCCAAATCAGTACCTTGCATTCCATGGTAACTCCAGTGTATGTGGTTTCCTCATTGGGAGGTTTAATTTTTTTTTTTTAATACAGAATACATAAGTAATCAAGTCCATCTACAAGGACAGAACTTTCATTCTTTAGCGTTTAAAACAGATTAGGACTCCAGGTGGTATTTTAAAAGAGGCAATATTTAAAAATTAGCATATTTACTGTAACCATTTTAATGCCATTTACATCCATCAATTCTTCTTACAGGTTACATATACACTAGCGTCCACCCATGTGGACACATCACTGTACTAAAGAAAGAAAAACTGCATGTGTCTGAAGAGTAGTAGGCAGATTTGATAGACAAGTGCTGCAAGGGCAATGGGGCTACTTAATAAAAAGTAGCTAAAAAGACGAGGTGGTAGAAGCTGTTGGACTGTAGCGCTGCATGCTAGCACAGTTTGATCTTTTTCATTCCATTAGAGAAAAAAACTGCTATGCAGCCCTCAAGAACCTAGAAATAGAGGCTGGGAAACAGATCCATGGCTTTGCTTTTTGCTTTCTTAAGAGAATTATGTTCCACTTTAAAAAACAGAAATCTAGCAAGAAAACAGAAGTTTCAGGAAGCTGCAAATACACATTTGTTTTGATAAATTTATTCACAAGTTGAAATAGGACATTTTAAGTTTTATTTAATTTAATGAAAAAAGTATTCATCTTTTGATAGGTGATAATTAAGCATTGTTCTGCCATAAACAGAAAAGAAAGATGTTCCCATGTAGCATTTAACTGAGCATTGTGTTAATCACACTGCAATGACTCAAAACACAAAACCAAAGGAGTGAAGTTTCTTATATGAAGTGTTCCTTTTGCAAAGGAAAATACAGCCTTAACATCCCTGAAAGTTAACTCATGATTACATAAATAAATCTTCAATGCAGTTTTATCCAATCCATTGTGATTAAATTTCGAAGATAGATAGAAGCTGATCAGTTGTCATGTTGACAGATTTAAATAATTTACACTTATGTTGAATATTAAGGTTTGGAAACCTCTCTGCATGCACAGCTTCAGGAACTTGGGAACAATCCCCCCAAATATCCCATGCTTTAAGTTAAATAAAAATACACATTGTAAAACCTCTATCTTAGTAACTGATAGAGGGCACAGACCTGGAGCTCTACTGAGTTAATAGAATTAGAGCAGTGAGAAACAGCAAAGAGGAGGTGGCTTTCTCCAAAATGCTCAGGACAGTGTCAGAGTGGGGACTACCTAAAATGCCTGCACATCAGCCCTCCCAGTAGGAAAAGTATTCAATTCACCTCTTCAAAAAAAGCAGAAGCTATGCATTAAGCATGATATACAGTGCCTTCTTCAAAGTAGCAGCCAAGCCTTCCCACTAATCAGCTGTGTCCAAGGGCAAAAATCTTTTACAAATAACATTTTCATATAAATATAGTTTGGTTCTGGTTCTGCTGTTTTAAACAGTGTAAAGAAAAATGGAGTTTAGGCATAAAGATATTCCAGGTCCTCAATCGCATACCTTTAAATTAAAATTACTTTTAAGATGCATTTTCCCACTTTTCTCCAACTACATGAGTATGAATACTACATAATTTTCATAATGAAGAGGCTGTGAAGGACTTAAATAGTGTGTATAAATATCTTTGAGTGTGTACGCTGACATGGCTGATCCTATGGAAGTCTATGAATTACTTCACAGGCCTGCAAGAGCCCAATAATGGCTCCAATTCAGCAGTCGTATGACTAAAATAACAAATCCACTACTAGATTTTGTTTCCATCTTATTTAGAGAAAATATACAAGCCAGTCTGACCCAGTTCAGTCTTGCCTGAAACCTCCAGAGAATTATGCACAGATCTATGGCATGAGAAAACTAATTTAAAAACAGATTAACATGAAAATCTGGTTTGAATTATTCACTTTACAGCATTTATATTTTTCCAGAAAAGTTGGGCAACACATAGACTGTGCTTACAGAAAAGGGCCTGAATATCTGAATTGCTACATCTCAGAAACAGCTACTGTAACCTTTTCCATTTGCTTAAATTGAACAATATATGAAAGTCGGAAAAAAATTACAGCAGATGGGTTTTTCCCTGAAGGTAACGCCTCATTAAATAAAGGAAACGAGAGAAAAAGAAATTTGCACTAAAAACCTTATCCTAGAAGTAGGGCAGTGGGAGTTTAACCTATCTGGACATAACTCTATTGACTTCAGCATCTTCAATATGTAAATTGTAGTCCAGTCAGTTAAAGATGGTAGAAGATCCCCGCACTAAGTAGGAAATATTAATTCAGTGGATATGTGCAAAACAAATGAATACAAACCCCAAAAGGAAGTGAAAAAGGTGATTTAAAAAGAATCCAAACCATTATCTCCATCAGCCTATATAAGACTCAGTCTTTAAAAGACAGCCTCCTCAGTCTATACAAGACATTGAAAAAGTTACAGTAAAATTAAGGGGGATGCGGACAAAAGGTTACAGAACAGATTAAACTTATCAACTACAACAGTGTGAACATTCTTTCAAAAGTAATTTTCCCCCCCGATGTCTTATTGCACAATATCTAATTAAAAAAAAAAAAAGAAAAAAAAGAAAAAAAAAAAGAAAAGGGTGGGGAGGGAACTGTTCTTTCTCAGTCTGTTGCTTACTATCGCTTTCTACATCTTCAGTCCTGAAACTGGTTTAGGACATTAAGACATCCAAACCACATAGAAGATCAAGCTTCTCTGTATACATATATAAAAAAATGTTTATACACACATATACACATGCACACACCATGTATCTATCTATGTGTGTATATATACATATACCCATATATACATGGCATATATACATGTGTATACATACACACAAAATGTGTGAGAATATAGAGCAAATAAAATTACCCAACAGGCTGAGGATGACGATGCTGTGTACATTGTATACATTGACTACATATATTCAAATACTAGAAATCAAAAAGGAGCTCACTGATATTTTGTCTGTTGGGATATTTCATCCCCATTGACATCAGCATAGGAGAGAGTGGTCCCAGACATCATCAAGCACAGTCCAGGTCTTGTTTTTTCACCTTCTTCACTCCCTGGCCACTCACACTAGTAACAGCTTAATGCTGACTGCCTGGAACTGAACCAAGTACTGAGAAGAGAACCGGACTTCCTCTCCTGAGATGACATCTACCATTTGTACAAACACTATATGAGTGTTGGTTGTGATCTTTTCACTCCCTACCCCCAAAATCAACAGCCTATGTGCATCCTGAAAGCACAATACATACTTGATTACTGAGAACTTGAGAATGGTGAATCTGACACTAGAATCACAAAACTGATGTCTATCCCAAGCTGGAATCTTCTTCAGAAAATGATGGCTCCTTTGCTCATTCAAGGACACAGTTAACAAAATGACCCTACATTATCTGAAATGTAACCAAATACTGCTTCCTTAAGTTGTGAGAATATGAGCACCACCAAGTTCTCACTGAAACTAATAACACAGACTCAACATAATCAGGCATCAGGAAAATAAAGATGACACGTAAGCTTTGCCACATAGAAAGCCATTACAAGCACACCTTAAAGCTTGCACAAGCAGCTGGTGTCAACCAGGTGAAGCTGAATCAAGGGGAGGCTAAGGAAAATGTGCTGAACAGTTCAGGGCTACTATACAGCTTTCTTGATTGACAGTGCATATGCACAGTCGGTCAGTCCAGTCCACAATTAAAGAATGAGCTATGGGTTACTACTTTTGGTTTAGGATGCCAGCACGCTCTTACATATCATTCCTCATAGATACTACTGCCATCTCCAGTTGTCTAGAAGATAATAAACGTGAGGCATCACAATTAATTAGTATTTCATTTGCATTGCACAGAAGCCAAATTTAGCACACCAAGGACAGGCTTTTCTAGAACTGCTCTGGTTGCTCACAGAATGTAAGGTGACTGCATGAAAACTGGATCAAACCTATTTGCCCATCAACTTCCAAAGCTGTGAATCATAACAAAAGGCTGAAGACTCGGGGACATTTACTGGAAACAGTCAAACACAACTTCAAATTATTTGTATCTTATTTTTGTATGTTAACTTCTAACTACAAATGACAAAATCATTACCTTGAGCCTTGCTGAAGTAAAACAGAGTAAAGGTTTATTTAAAAATCTGTTTTTGGCAGATATTAAAGTGGTAAATTTAGGATGCAATGCTTTTATAGAGACATGGGACTAGTGGAAAGGCAAGGGAGTATTCAGAGTGACCTAAACCTTGAAGCTATGCTTTGGGAGCCTCAGAGCTGCAGACCACAGCTTAGCAGTCTGCAAAGGATCAGAGAGGAGGGCTGCACTAAAACCAGGCAGAACAGTGAACTTGCAGAAGCCCACAGGAACTGTATTGCTGCTTCAGAGGGCAAAGGGACTCACTGTGTAACTGTGAGTTAACCCCAAGGTATTAAATCTTTGTGTTGGTCAATCCTTACATGCTTCTGACAGACCAAAGTGGTCCCAAATCAGAAACTGAGACTCCAAGAATAAACAATGCCATAAAAAAAAAAAGTTGAATTCTGATAAATGCCACTGTAGACATGCAAAACCAAATAGATATTAACGACTTATTTTGTTGGGTTTAAGTGTATTTAGTGGAAACACAGTTATGTGAAACTAAGAGCAATTAAGAGCACAGGTGATTTCCAAAGATATGCCTGCCAATGGTCAACATGTCTTTTTCCTAAGTACTTGTTTATCTGATTAACTGCATACCTTTCCAAAATGATAATACCTATACTAAAATATTAATTACCTGAATAGACTTGTCACATACTCAGTAACTTATCTGCTAGAACAATTAAACATCTGCTGCCTACATTAATTTAGAGAAATGAGTTCCAAGTTAAAGACTGAAATTCTTTATCTTTTTTGAAATATACAAAGCCAAAATGGAATGTCTTATTAATATTAAAGGACAGCTACTAGTAAAAGTCAGATAGTTCAAAGTTAAATAGAATGATCTGTTGTCCCTAAGCACTTATATTCAGAGTAACGTCTAAGAACCTATCTGTTCTAACCTCCACTGAGCGGTATTGTTGCTAATTGAACATGGAGAATGGGTTTGTTCCATCAGATATGTTCATTTCTTCTAAGAACACCCTCTGGAATATCAAACATACTAAATATAGCTGTCAACATTAAAAGCATGCAACTTGAAAGTGCTATTAAAGAGCTAAATGTACTTCACTTGGCATTATAAAGCCAAAGCCCTCTCTAAACATACATCACGATATTAGAGACTATTCACATTAATGCAAAAATCATCATTCTTAATATATTTTACAAGACGTGTCTAGGCTACTTCCAGGCTCAAGAGTTCCTCAATTTCTCCTACATTTACTGGTAATTACATAAATTAATCAATAGTGTTTCAAGTAGGACAAAAAGAGATAGTTAACTGTAGCAAATCAATACATTAGCTTTCCATCTCAAAACAACTGTGTCCAGGTAAAGCTTCAAATTAAGAAATTCTGCAACATCTACAAATGTTTGCCAACATCTTATGCTATTGTGTTTGCTATTGCAGTGCATAGGTGCCAAAAGTTTTCAGATACAACCCTGTATAATTATTACAGGCTTTTAGTAAGAAACCCTGAGAGACTCCTAGGAAAGCCTCTGCTCAGTAATTAGTAGAGGCTATTTACCTTCCTTGATGTACATACACACAAGACTCATGAGGGGGAAAAGAAAGAAAAAAGAAAAAATTAAAGAATTATGGAATCCAGAAATAACTAGGCCTGAGCAGCAGCTCGCTAAAATCACAAGCATTGTTCTTATGTCATAAGCAGAACTACTGTATGCCTGCTTACTTTCAGAGGCCTCTTTCTTCTACCTCTACAATTCCATCCAGGTTAACAGCACCCCACTGACACTGCCTGAGAACAAAATTTAACATGCGTAGCAGGTGCTTTGGTCAGAGAGGTCTGTGAAACACTGATGGAAGCTCTATTCTTTTAAGAATACTGCAGTTAAGCACCACTAGTAGAAGTAATAACGTATAATACTTCAGGCAAAATATATTCATTTATCATGATCCTTACTACATACACCTGTTAGTTTGCTTGCTCCTAAAATGTACAAAATTCATTTCGAAGACATACGATTTAAGCAACATGTTGCTAAGCAGAGCAAGCAATTTGTGCATCTCCCTTAACTCCACCCCTCTTCTAGTTTGTGTGAATTTATATAATTTTAACTATTTTATTTCTACCCTAAAGAATACACTGAGATCACTAACTTATTCTAAAAACAACTCAAGTTAAACACGAGATGTACTTCCAGGAAATTAAAAAAACACCCAATCACACTTCCAACACAAAGTCTTCTCCTAAGTAAATGGACAGCTACTCAAATTAGTGAGTAAAATTTGCCTAAACCAGAGAGATTGTGGTAAATAGGCTATAAATTCAAATATAGGCTGCATAAACCAAAGGTGCCACATTTCTAACAAGCCAGATAGGTAAATTAATGAATAGATCACCTATTACACATTAGTAAACAATAATTTCTCAGAAAGAAATAGTCTCTTGTCTACAGTAAATTGGGTCAGTTTAAAATACTAAGAGAACCACGGAACAGTACTGTCTCTTCTAGAATTCAGAATACTCCTTGGCAGAACACTAATAAAAAGCCAACTAATTCTGACCCTTTACCACAGTAACTGAAACATTCATGTTATTGAAGTCAGCATGGTCTAAAACAGAAAACATACCCATAGCAAAACAAAGTAAACTCATGGAAACAAAACTATTTTTTTCCTCTGGATAAAGCCTACCTAACATTCATGTCTGGAGTTAAACACTGACATTGTTCTTCCAATCAAGACTGACCCAAGGAAAAAAATAATTCAGAGGAAAGAATGAGAGCTACAAGAGCATAAACTATCATCCAGAAAAGAGCTCTCCCTTGTTTACTCTGAAAACCACACATTATTAGAGCCAAATCCCACAGGCCTTGTTTTTGTCAAAACTCCCACTGACTTCAGAAGCCATTTTGCCTAGTTTTTCCTCAGCCAGGAAAGACAAATGCAATCTTTTCCTGACACACAGCAGAACCCTCTTATGTAGCTCATCGTCTCTGTATTATTGTTTTCTGTCATAGACCAGTGACTTCTGTATGGTTATGATTTTCCCACTGCAAGCACTCAATGAGGAATAGTCAAACTCTGATTAGATATTACAAAACCTTCTCAGAAGGCTTTCTGAATCACAGCCAGCAGGATTCCCTGCAGCACTAAGGGCCAGTCTTGCTCCCACTACAGTCTGTGGGAGTTTTGCGAAGGATATAAGTGGCATTATGACTGGTCTCCAACAGCAGATATTACCCATCACACTCAAGACTTGATTAAAGACCTCCCCACCTGCAAATATATAATAAATAAAGGGCTTAATTGCATAATTAATTGTAAGGGCTTTTAATCCACAATAGAAAACTCCATAGGTTTTCAGTAGCCCACATACACCAAACAATTCATTAGATCAGTATCTGCTTGACATCAGCTTACAAGAGTGTTGAGAGATTCAGAAGATACATGTTTTCAAGAACCAGAGAACACAACAGGAAACAATAAAGTGAAATCAAAAGAATACCACCACAGCCTAGACCTACAGGCAGAAATAATTTCATACAGTGTACACAAGCTTCTAACAAAGGTTTTCTTGACAATATATGCATGATGGGCAGAAATTTTGAATAGTAAGTACTGTGCTGCTACTAGACTTTCCCTTTTCCAAGGCACCAGGCAGAGATGTAGCAGTGTACACAAGCAGGGTGTAAAGTCAATGGGATTACATTTTCCTAATTATTTTCTGCTTGAGGTTTACATCACATACACAAAATGAGATCAGCCGGGACTTGCCTCTCTAACAAATCACTCAGACTTAAACATTGCTCAGATAAACAAAAGGGGGGGCAAGGCTGAGAAAAGGCAGAGAAGTGCTTCTTCAATCACAGTTGCAAGGAACAAAAACCTGGAGGGGGAAAAAAGCTGTTGGACCGCCACCAAATCTCCCCCCACTAGAGACAAGAGCCCATCTGCTGAGCTCTGCAACTTAGCTTTAACTACCATTCAACTCGCGTCTCTGCAGAGATCAATCTACAGAGCTGGCAGATGGACCCCTGCTTCCCTGAGTCGCTGTGTTATTTGTTTAATAAATTTAATTAATATCCATACTGCATTGGATTGCTCCCAGAAAGGGGGCTGCAGCTCTCTCTTTCCCCGATAGCAACATGATGAGTGATTTCCCAGAAAAGACCAGATAACAGTACCCCCAGGCCATTGAAAAATTAAAAGTGCCATGTGCTTACATTACTTCGCGTGTATTAATTTTTGCAGTGCACTAATTTGTTCTTAAAGCCTATTTTAACTTTACGAAAGTATGGGATTTTGAAAAAGTCATAATTCATTTTGGTTTATATCAGTTACAAAATTAGTTGTAAAGGAAAAAAGCATCAAATATAATTAGATTTACAAAAATTATATCTGTTTGCAAGAAAGAAACAAATTGTTAATGAGGGTGTCTCCTTAGGCAATCTATATTGTCACAGTTTATGCCAACAAGTTACAGGCATTCAGGGTCATGTTGGACATGCTTTAATTAATGCTTAAGAACACACTTGTTTTAACCAATAAAGACATATTCAGCCCACATAATTTTTTAAAAGCATAAAGGATAAAAGAAAATAAAACTTCTAGCAAAATTTTAGTGAGAAGCATAACAAAACAAAACATGCTAAGATATCACAGTAGCAAGAGGAAGCATAAAATACGCACAAGTGTTGAGAACAAAAATGTTATTTGTCTTCAATATTAGTATTGCATATTTCCTTCTTTTAAAGTGTTCTATTTTTCATCCTAAAAAATGAAATTGAGACATAAGTAGGAGAATTACTTCAGTCAAGCCTATTTAACTCCCAACATTGTGTTAAATAGATACACTTCTCTTTAGGTCCCATTTCCTTATTAACTCGCCTTATGGCTGAAATATTTCACCTTCATGCTTATTAGCTCAGCCCCAGCAGCAGGTGTCCTAGTGGAGAGTACAGGCTTGCCAATGTTATCTGCAGTATCTAACCTTTCCTAACACCTTTTTTCGAAAGTAACTGTGGCAGGAAAGGTTAAGCACACCTAAGTACTTACCTCTGCCTCTGGGGAGGGGAGGGTAAGGAGTACCCATCCTTCAGGTCAGCCAGCACACCTGCTCCTGGGACCAACTCTAGTCCATTTCACTTGAAGTCAGCCTTATTTATTTAAACAATGAGTTTAAATATGAGGCCTTTGCTAGCTTAGGTGATTACAAGTGAAGCAGGTTAAAGAACAAGACACACCATTCTGCACACAAATCAAAGAGGCATTTAACTGCTTTCAGTTAACTACTGCTCCTTCTCCCCTAGCTGCTATTCTATCCCTACACATTAACTTCTTCCACCACTGCTGCCATTTTCAAAGTGAATGTCTAACCTCATCTTCAGAAAGCAAAACAGCAAGAATAACAGTGACCATGGGCATTCTGTCACCAAAGAGAGCAGTGATAAAAGTCAGGAAATGAGGGCTGGCACACTTCAGTGGCATCCAAAAAACTAAATTCACTTGCTGAAAGAAGATCCAGGTAGGCAGTCCTGCATGGAAGGGGAAACAAGTGAAAAGACCTATTCAGAACAGTTCTGTGTCTTTGCAGTTGCAGCTCCTGGAGAAGTAGAGGCAGGACCAGCTACAGGACACAGCTACAGACACAGCCTCCCCATTCATAAAAGCAGGAGTCACAGCAAAACAAGAGGTGACAGAGAATTAGTGCTGTCCCATGGATAACTTTGGAGAATTCTTTTCCTTCCAGATCTCAAGTATTGCTACACAGAGCTCACTGAAGGAGTGTTTCAAAGAGGTGCTGGTGCAAAAAGAACTTGTACAGCACAAAAAAGGCTGGCACACATATCGACAGATTTTTTTTTTTTTTTTGCAGGTCTGGTGAATTTGGCTGTGTTCTGAAACAAATTAAGATTTTCTCCCTTAACATAACATCTAAACAGTCTTTTCTCTGATGCCTCTAACTTTCTAAATATTTATAAAGTCAGATGACAAACAAACAAGGACTGACTACCAAATATTTACATAGTAGCTTTTATTCATTAATTGTATTGTGATTTTCATACAAGTATTATCTATTATTCCTGTCCTCTGAGCAGGGAAGCTGAGGCACAAAGAGACAGCAACTTGCCACAATCATCCCCCAGGTCAGTGGTACAGTCAAGCGCAGAGCCCTCACTCACTCATGTCCTGAAACTCCTCCTTGCTCGATGTCTAAACAGATCATAGTAAGTAGCTGGAGTCTTGAATATAGTTAAAATAAAAAAATAAAGCAGGTTTTAAAAACAGGATTTACATTTCAGAGTGATGGAAAGGAGGAAGTACTATGGAATGAGCCGTCAACATAGTATATTCCACTAATTTCAAGAGCTTCAAAATCAGGTACTTTGTGTATACAGCATTACCTCACTCAAAGTATCTGTGCCACTCTTATACAGGACAGGTTTGATACTCCAGGAAATGAAAATCCTCCCTACAGCCACAGAACAGCCATTGCATAGTGTTAATCAAAATTTCAAATTACTATAAATGCACCTCAACCATGACTAGCGAAAGCCTACAGGGTGAGGACACAGTTTATTCTTTGTGCAGAAGACATCCCTGGATTCTCTGCCAGGAAATGATGGGAGGCTGCAGACCCTGTCTGTTAAGAGAAACATGCAATGGACTCACCATTTCCCATAGGCTATGAATGCCTCGCAACTTATGACTTGACTTAGAAGAGAAGTTTCTAGCTCTGTTTTTCACTGCCTTGGCAACCTCACTCCCTTACTATGATTCAGTTTTGTTTGCCAAAGGGAGGCTGGTCATTCGTTGTCTCATCATACTGAGCTGCCTTGATATGATTAACTTCTTTTTTTTAAGCCTCATTTCTCCCTCCATAACATTTTTTGTAAATTGTTATTTATCATCCTCTAAATCTGAAATGAAAAATGTCTTGAATAGCTTGTATGTTTGATTTCCCAAAATAAAATGAAAATAAGTTTTAAAACTTAAAAAGGGGAAGAAGAAAACTTGCTATTTGATGGAAAATTCTAATTGTGACCATATGATTTTGATTTGTAGGGGGAGTTAGGATTTTTTGGAGGGGGGTTTACATTTTATCAGCTTCTCCCTGAAATCTATCAACAAAATCAGCATTAAGGACTTTTTAAAAAAAAGTCAGAAGTTTCAGACATCAAGTTCATACTCAGATGTCTGAAAAGGAGATTAATTTTAATGCAATGTAAAGATCAATATTCTTTAAATGAGAATTATGTGGTTATATTCAAGACAAGCAGATTTCTTGAAATAAAATCTGCCTACTTTCATAGCAGTACTAATTTTCACAACCTACCACATACTCATAATGGTATATGAGTTAATCAGACTACATCTGCCTAAATTTATTTCCACATTCTCAATGATATGTTATTAATTGGAAGACTAATTCACCTGACAGCCACTGAAGACACACAATAACATTATTCATATTCCCCTGTGAAGTTATATGCATGTAAAATATTGAAGAAAGCACAGAAAAGCAGTCACCTATATAACAGATACACTGTAAAATCTGCACAAGCTGCTTATAAGACATTAAACCCTAAACCTCTCTTTAACAGATTTACATCTGATCTTATTTTTTTTCCCCCCAACACAAATTCAATGTGCTTTTACATTCAGGAGCGCACAGTTCTTTCCAGGTCATTTTCCTTTGCAAATCTCAAAACACTAAAATGACAGGAAAGGTAGGGTTACTATTAAAAAGACAGTAAATACTGGCAAATTAAAGAAAATGTAGCTAACATGACTCTTCCATATAAAGAAAGCATGCAAGCCTTAAGTCTACCTTATAACTTGTATCAATATCCTCCGCATTTTTCTTGTGAGTACAGAAATTTTGCCTCACGTGGGCTGTGTGGACTAACAAGGAGGAGAAGAAATCATGCAGGTATTATCCACTTCAGATGTAATACAGAAGGAAAAAGTTTTTGTAAAAGTAAATTAATAACACTGTTAACCTTCCTTGTGTCTTTTCCCAAATCAGTCACAAGTTGATTTGGTAATGCTGCTTCCAGAACAATGAGAAGAGTCTGGTTCTTTCAATATACTCATGCTCCTATGGTTTTTACATTTGGTTGGTTACTTTTTCTTTTTCATGTGTGTGTTGGCTTTAAGGTTTTTTTCTTTATTTTTAAAATTTCCAAGTCAGAGGATTTCAAGTTAACTATAATGCAATTCATCTCTTACCAAAACCTTCTCTCAGGTTAATGATAAACTTCAGTCAAGTATCACTGCTTATCAGTTTACTATATTACTGTACATACTAAAAAAACCTGCAACATAATATACCCCCATGTCTTGTTCCCTGGACATAATCAATAAGAAAGATCATAAGAGGAGCAATTGCAAAGGCTTCAGGTCATTGTGCATTCAAATAAAGGCAGACAGAAATCTGTGGTTGGATTGAGAGAGAATGCAACAATTTAGAACATAATCCAGCACCCCTTCCCTTCCCTTTCATCTCATTTTGAATAGATCACCTGGGAAGTGTGTTAGAGCTGTCTCACCTCAATGAACTGATGCTACCAATTGCTAGAGGAAGGTAGGATCTTATCATTAACACCTCCGAGAATATCTTTTCATCCGTTATCATTTTGGACAACATTGCTAAACCAAAGGACATTTTCCACAGGCTCACATAACACAGTTAATCTAAGGTCAATCACCAATTCAAACAAAATAGCTAATGGAAGAATTTACCATTAAAACAAAGCTGTCTGTCCTTAGGGCAGGGAGGTGTCACCAACATGAAAGGTTAGTGAAATAAGAGTTCAGGAGAGAAACTGGAGCTTTAATGTGATGAGAGATCAGTTTGAAGATAGAGAATTAACTTCTTTACATAAAAAGAAAAAATACAGGAGATATTCTAATACCCAGATACTACAATTACAGTATGGTAACTGACAAACACAACAGTATGCTTTGACAAGATGGCATATATATATATAAATATATATA
>NW_010127539.1:0-6564 GCF_000699245.1 Pterocles gutturalis | reverse complement strand
CCATTCTATGATTCTATGATTCTATCAGTAAGTTATTAACAGTTTTTTCCTGATTAACACTGATTAGATGCAGTAATTTTCATTTATTTTTTTAACTTAATTGTTCAAAAATGCCCTAAACAAAGACAAAATTACTTGACTGACCTACAGGATTTTCCCACAGAAGGTCTTCCCCAAGATTTTCCCACTAATCCTTGCAACTTCTTGCTCTTTCTTTCGGCATACGATATCTCCCACCTGCCCTGCTCTGTGAGTTATATTTCATAGGACCTCCAAACATTCCATCATTATGGCCTGATTTTTCCTGCAACCGAGGGAGTTTGGCAGGTGGTTTCCTGCTATTTGCAGGTTCTCTTCAAGAATGAAATCACTGCTGCAGTTATAAAAACAGGGCAGTATAAGCTGTCCTTTACCTCTGCCTACAGTGTCAACATTCATGCAGAGGCCTGCTCTGACACATCCCCATTGGTATCAGCCAAGTAGTAAAGCAATTCTGCTTCAGCAGATATATCAAAGAACAAAACCACAGATGACACCAATATTTTTAAGGCACTGGCTGAATTAATTGAACTAGGTCTATTGCTACAGTGATGTTTTGAAATAAGTAATAGCTTCCACAGGGAATCAGGAGCAACTGGGCACAGTGGCATTACACACACCTCTTGCTTGCTATAGTGATTTCACAGCCTAGAAATGGTCAAGGAGACAGAAAAAAAGTGGCTTGTCTCAGCCTGCTTTCTGCTTTACTTTGAATATTATCTGTGTGAGGTGAGCACAACGCCGCCCTCTGCTCTGGCTGGCATGGGTACTAGGGGAACAAGTCTGCACAGAGTTGACAGTGTTAGGCTGCTCCCTTTCACAGCAGTGTCAGATGGACTAGTCCTTATAGCAGAAGGGAAGGCCCTGGTAAAGACCATCAGAATGCTCACACAGATACCGACATACCGGTTTGTGAACGTTCATGCCACTGACATCCAGAAACTCCACCATAAGGAAGTAGCTACTGGAGGCCAGAAGTTGTTATTGTAATGCTGTTGTAGGTGCACTGCCTTAATGTTAAGTGAGTTCCCAAAATACGTAGGGAGGATTCATGTCAGTCTTTTCAAGTATTAGTTAATTGAATAGCATATTCCTCTGCCCGTGACACCAAAACTCTAAAAGGCTGCTGCAGTCTCCATGGAAATAGATGTTATCAGGCCTGTCTATTGGTGTTAATGTTTTCAGTAACAGGAATTAACATTTTAATTTTGAGGTGTACAGGCACTTTGGAATAAAACAGTTCTATCTTTAATTCTTCCCAGTCTCTTGCACATGGAAATAGATACAGCAGCTGTCCACAATCTCTTTACTCCCTTCTCCTGACCTTCCTTCCCCAAACAGAAAAGCATTCTTTTCTACATGAGTGCTGGCAGTTAAAACAAGACCTTGCTGCTGACAAGTTTAAAAAGAAGTCATTTTAAACTTTCTCTCTGTTGCAATTTCTTATTCCATGGAAATTTTGTATTTGAGATACTTATGAAAAAATACTCTACCATCCCAATCCCAACCTAATACATAATGAGACAAATCTTTGTATTTATCTTTTTAGACTCTACCTTTTTTGTGAACTACTTCCTTGAAGGAAATGAAGGGAAACTGGTGGAGCTTATTCAGGAAGGCACTCCTTCACAACCCATCCTTGCCTGTAAGAGCAGATATGGGTAAGTGATCTTTTGTCTGGCCTACCAGATTAAGTCAAAAGTTTTACACCTTAGCATTATAAATGCATCATTCAAGAGTGGTGGGAATCAAGGTGCACATTCACTGATGCAAGGCTGGCACTTCCTGGGGATCCTGAAGGACTGTAGTGGTCTGATGAACGCACTCATGAACATCCCCATCTGAAATATCGAAATTACCACTGGAAATTTAGAACCCCTGAGAGTGCCATAAGAGATTTGACTCTACCTTCTTTGGTCTGAAGTGCCAAACCAGTTGAAAATGCAGCAGTCCATCATCTGATTGCAGCAGATGTTCCCTGCTTCCTATGGTTCCATGCCATTTTATATACAGCAACTAGAAAGACTGCTTTGGGCATTGGTGGTATTTTCTGATACAACATTTCAGGTGGGAAGGAATCAGCAGTAAAACTTGCAAGTACACTCCTGAAAGGAGAAAAAGTCTATCTTCCAAGTCTGTTTGATACAGTTCTCCTCTGGAGACTTCTCTTTATTTTTGGGTTGCTTATACAGGAATCCTGTCAAGCAAATAACAGGTAAAGCTTCAGTGACTTAGAATTTCTCCTTTAAAATCAAGTTTGAACAAATCATTTACATATTGCAGCTGAGTTATAGTTTTTCTGGCCTTGACAATATAACCAAGTGGTAGGAATACTAGGGGTGTTGAATTTCCTTTTATATTTTCTTTTTTGTTTTCTTCAAACAGCTGATTGTTGCAATAGAAAAAAAAAAAAAAGTCACCCTTGTTTTTTGAACCTTGCTAGTTCTTGGAGTGGGCTGTCTCCCAGAAAAAGAACAATGGGAGTTCTGAGTCTGAATGCCTTGCAGCTCTTGAGGAATCAAGTGGAAGGGAAGGATTTTCTACACCATTAAGTATTGATTGTTGTTTTCTTCTGGGAAATCAGCACACAACCTGTGGTAAGGAGCAAAATTAAGACTTTAAGTCTCCTAACATTAGTCTGCTCAATTTTCATTACCGAAATGCTGAATTCTGCTTTTCTCCCTCCATCATAGGTCATTCAATTTCTCTCCAGGGTCTTCCTTAGAGTTTTCAATGTCATCACTTCTGGGTTTCAGGAAGACTCCAATAAAATGGGGAGGGCAGGAGGGGAATAGAGAAAGCTGCTAAAGTGTCCTGTTGCTGGGGTTGAAACCCCTCTGTTCTTTGCATTTTGGAACATGGCAGTCTCAGAACCACAGAGGTGATGTAATCTCCTCAGAAGGAAAATGTGTTTCAGACTCAGCTTCTATGTGTACCATTGCCTATGCTCCCATGGTGAAGATGAAAAGTAAATCAATTGTCCTGTCTTTTGGTACAAAGCTGCAGAAACTAAGGAGAGTAAGTGTGCCTGAGCCCTTGGCCTTAGTTGCCTAAGAACTGCTCAGAAGCACCTGCATAGAGACAAGGAAAAACTGGCAGCTGTACTACCAATATTAAAGCCCCATGTAAGCCGGTGTCCTGCCTGATAGCAGCATGCGGGGAGACACCAGATGAACACAGCAAGAAGCTGGCATTCTTTCTCTCACTGAGTCTCAGCTTCTGGATGTCATGGGCTCAGACCTCCTCAGCCAGAGATAGTGTCTTCTTAACTGATCGTCCTTGGATTTTTCACCCCTGAATTTATTTACCAGTTCATAAAGATTAAGTTTTAAACACGTTCAGAGTACCTTGTGCCAGTGACTATACCTTGATCAAACTACATTTTCTTATGGCCAGAACCTGTCCCTGATTGCCTTGAACACCATGCTGAGCACTCACTGAGGCCTATTGCTCTTCTTGTGTAAGCACCTTCCTTTAAATTCAGCTTTGAAGTAACGTTTTGTGCTCTTGAGCTCAGCTGTGCACTGAGATCTGCAAACATCTCAGTAGTTTTGACCCCCACAGTTGCTACAAATCTGCTTTTGGCCCTCAGCAATGCATCAGCTGAAGTTATAGACTGACATTTTGCTGTTTCCCAATAGAGGCAGCCATTTTCCAGTCCCTCAGTGAAGACTGGGTTCATCTCTACTACCCCTACACAAGTCAGAAAAGGGAGGGTTAGGATGGATGCTGAAAGACAACTGAAGATGTAGCTTAATTATTATGAGCTCACTGGGAGTCCGCTGTAATCACCATCAAAAGAGAAGGAGTTGAGCCAATGCTGGAGGCTTTGGCAGAGCAGGCTCAGGCAGAGCCTGTTGCTGAATTGCTGCAGCTCACCATATCATTTCCTTTTCTGGGCAATCCCAGTAGTGGGTAGTCGTAAAATGAAAAGTACTACCAGGTCCACTTCTCAGATAACGCTGAAACAAAATAGAAAGAAGCAATTTTGAATATTTGGCTGTCTGGTATGAAGAGAGATGCCACACACATGGGAACTTCAAGTCTGAAGTGTCTCACAGAAAACAAGTGAGCTGAACACAAGGCAGAGTCATCACAGAAAGTTTGCCGGTTGTTTTACTAGATCACCACTCCTAATGGCATGTATGTCTGACCAGTGCCAGCTCCTGTAATACAGACATATCACCAGGGGAAAAGCAATAATTACAGTCTCTGTTTTGTTGGGGTGACACTCTTTTACTTTGCTAGACAATAAAGGCTTGTCTGTGGCACACTCTGTACTCACTGTTCTGCCACAAATAAGGAGGCAAGCTTTATATTCATGACAACAAATTAAAATCCTTATGCCCTGCCGCATCCTTAATAGTGTTTTGGAAATAGATCTAGTTTTTAATTGGAGTCTCAGGAATTTAAAATTGCACTGCTGTCAGTGGAGCCAAGCAGCTGCCTCTCTCAAGAAAGAAAAAGAATCAAAGAAAATGGTCCTAGCTTTGTCACATAAATAACAAGCAGCCACAGTTCTGCAGATGCTTTCTCTGAGAGGCAGTTATATGAAGTGGGATGGTGTTCTTGTAGCTGACCTTGAATAGCTTCAAATAATAGTCAAGTGCTTTGAAGCAGGTTGAAACATTTTGTGACAAATCAAAGCTATCAATAGAATGGCATTTGGCATAACTGTAGAGAATGAGGCTTAGGTTCAACCAACCCACCTGTGCTCAGAAAAATTAGGTCCTGGTTTCTCTCCTGTACTGTCACATAACCAAAAAAGCTGTCTCCTTCCCTGCCTCAGGTTCCTCATCTGTTGATATGGGCCCTAATAAGTCACAACTCTTTCAGACCAAGAATCATGCTATTTTCCTACGATAATGTTTTACAGAGGTATTGTTAGGGAAGTCTGAACTGCTTCAATTCTGCTCTGACGGCCGTCAGTCAGCATTTCATTGGTAGAAATGTTAGCAGTTAAACAAATAGGAATTTGATTGCAGCTGGCAGAGAGCGCAGTTAGGCCCGTGCTGGGAGGGTTTGGAAATGCAACCCGTGCTGTCACTAAGAAAAGACAAAAGAAAAAAAAAAACAAACAAGGCAAATGAACAGTCCAGCTGCATGTCTGTTCCCTTATACAGAATTCATAACATTGGCAGCAGCAAAATAATTATCTTAATTGATTATGCATATGTCGTCAGAAGTAAAACGATTAATACAATAAATTTAGTAACAGACCTCACCACTTCCTCTCTTCTCTTTCCTGTTCTGAGTCCCTGTCACTTATAAGCACTCTTTCTAGAAGAACTATTCTCAAGCTAGACTTTCTGACTGTTGTAAGGCCCCTGGAAGACAGTGAGAGTCACATCTGCCATCACTTGCCAGTAGGAAAGGGAAAAGCAAGTTTTGTTAGTGAAATCAGACCTCTTCTCTAATTCTTCCCTCTCCTCGGTGTTGCTGAGATCAGCAGTCACCTTTTGCCTCTCCCTGCTCATGTTGAAGGAATCTGCCCTGGCTCAAGAGAAGCTTTGAATCTATGAGCAAGACTGATGCTGTAGCAGCAGTGGGTCTCCACTGAGACCGTCACTCCAGTCTCCACGCATGAGCCTGAGGAAATAGAAATGGGCCCCTGGCTTCTCCAGTGAAGACAGAGCCCCACAAAAGCTGTCTCGAGCCCTGAGCAGCACAAAGTGTCCATATCCAGACTTTAGGATTTAAACTGAAAAAAAGAAAGGGAGGAAGGAGGAGTAACAAATCTTTTAAAGGGAAATGCATACAAAACCCTGTCATTGAGTCTACTGGTGGAGCTGTCTCCTGCGGGCATTTAAGGTTCAGCCAGCTTCTTTCATAGCTTCAGCTTTGAAAATCTTCAAGTTCACAGGTGCTAGAAATCAGTTCTGCCAAGGTGTCACACCTTGATCAGTCATAAAAGACCGGAGAGGCCCTAGAGAGGGAAAAAGAACAGGACGCATGGTCTAGAACGACTAGATGTCTACTTTTCTAACACTCAGCTAAGCCCCAGCCCATTAGGAAGGTCTGACACATCAGCATAGCTGAAGAGCAGCCTACTGCCAATGCAGGTAGAAGCACGTTTTTCCACACTTATTGCTTCCTTCAGGAACAGTTGCTGTACTCCAGGCAGACACTGGAAACAAATATCTTTTTAAACAAAGCTGATGGGAAACTGCAATACAGAGAAAATTTTCAGCCCAAGGAACAAAATGACTCAGAATTTTATTTATTTTAATGGATTACTTTTTGTGTGTGCATCACATCTGTTGACTCAATGTGCAGACATGTCTCCAGCTCCCCCCAGCCCACCACAGCACATGGAGAGCATGGCCACAGAGCTGGAGGACCGCTGTCCAATATGCTTGGACAGCAGGGAGGAGCCCGGCTTCGTGATGCAATGCCTCCACCAGTTTTGTTACACTTGCATCCTGCGGTGGGCTGAGAGCAAGCCCGAGTGCCCCCTCTGCAAGCGGAGGGTGAATTCCATCGTGCACTCGGTGCGGGCGGACAACAACTTTGAGGAACACGTTG
>NW_010127538.1:0-25622 GCF_000699245.1 Pterocles gutturalis | reverse complement strand
AGGGGGAGGAGAACCTCTCTCGACCTACCAACCACCCCTCTTCTGATACACCCCGGGATGCCATTGGCCTCCTTGGCCACGAGGGCACAGTGCTGGCTCATGGTCATCCTGCTGTCCACCAGGACCCCCAGGTCCCTCTCCCCTACACTACTCTCCAACAGGTCAGTGCCCAACTTGTACTGGTACCTGGAGTTGTTCTTGCCCAGATGCAAGACTCTACACTTGCTCTTGTTAAATTGCATTCAATTTTTCCCCGTCCAAATCTCCAGCCTGTCCAGGTCTCGCTGAATGGAAGCACAACCTTCTGGCGTGTCAGCGACTCCTCCCAGTTTCGTATCATCAGCAAACTTGCTGAGGGTGCACTCTACTCCCTCATCCAAGTTGTTGATGAATATATTGAATAGCACTGGTCCCAGTACTGAGCCCTGGAGGACTCCACTAGTTACAGGCCTCCAACTAGACTCCATCCCATTCACCACAACTCTCTGGCTTCTTTTCTCCAGCCAGTTCACAATCCATCTCACTACCCGATCATCCAGATCGTACTTCCTCAGTTTAGCCGCGAGGATACTGTGGGAGATGGTGTCAAATGCTTTACTGAAATCGAGATAGACCACATCTACTGCACATTTACTGCGTAAAGAGTTAGTGTGAAGTACTGCTATGTGCACACCCTTATTAATATACATATAGTTATGACATAGGATTATGCATGTAAGAAATTGCTTAGACATTTAATGTAATAGTAGTATAGAGTGAAAGGCCCATAAATAGCTGATGTTCTTAGCGTACCTGGAAATCTGGTGCAGAGTTCCACTATGACAGTATGCGTACAGGTAATTTTTGTTCTGCTTGTTCATCTAAGATTGACGCCTTTGTAAATATTGCAGAGCAATTTGAATTACTTTCTGTTTGTGTTTGTTGCTGTTGCATTACAAAGAGTTTTGTGGGCCTTAAATGATCTTGGCATAGTTTCATGTGAGCTAAGATCTAATAGCTTTTGTCTTTTAGTAAGGGGCATAACTGTAGAATTTCTAGCATGACAGTTCTGAAATTTAATGAAATAGATTTCTATCCAAATGGCTAGTAAAGATTTTCTGAAAACTTTTAAGAATGTTCATTCAAAATGTTTGACACTGTTGTCACTATAATATGTGTGTGTTTGTGTGTGTATATAAACGTAGATATGCACATACACTGCATATGAACACGCAGATATATGTATGTGAATATTAATACATATAGTAACTTGCTGATCTGAAAATCTTCAAGGTGACTTGAGTATAGGGATTTTTGAATCCTGGAATTATATCTTGTAGTGAACAAGAAATATAATCAGTCCTAACGGGAATTCTTTCCTTGATAAGACTCCATTTGTATGTGAAGGAGTATATCTAATACTTTTTCAGGTCAAGGCAGACAAAGGTAGCACTGTTATAATTACTTTATTTTGTTTTCACTGAAAAAGGACACAAAAGGAGCAAAGATACTTGCCAAACTAATATTGGAAGTTGGTAGAAATTAAATCTGATTCAACTATGAGTGCATTATATATTTACCTGGTGAGGGAGGGAAATTTTCACACTTGTTGCTCAAGTAGATACATGAGTTTGGGATTTGTTTTCTTTCTTCTTTTTTTCTGTTTTTTTTTTTTTTACCTAGATTTTAATTTAGATGAAGAGGAATGGGAGTGGTTCTGTGGTGTCTGTGAGGTGTATTGATTTCAATGTTGTACGTTAAAGGGCTAATTTACCATGTGTATCTTATCTATATGAGTATGCCCTTCATGTCCAGTCTAATAAATATTAAGTTCCTGGGTTTTTTAGTGGCACTGGGATGAATCAACCTTTTTTTTATCCCCAGGGCATTCTATTCTGCATCACAGAGTTGCGCTTTTACCTGTTCTGTGTACTTTAACATGAGTCAGGAAATCAGCTGAATCTATGTCTGGAAAACAAACAAATCTAAGAAATAAATGCTCCCCCATCCTTGGAGCTTTAAGATTTTCCAGCACAATCATACTATATACTGTAATGAAGCTCCAAAAAGCAAAGTAAATAAGATAATTCATTCTGTGAGTTTGGGGAATGTCTGTCCAATGAACTTGCATTTTTTTTCTATCTGCCTGTGTTTGATAGTTCTCCAATCTTATTTTGGTTTCCAGTTACACAAATATTGATTAATTTGGGGTATGGAGGACAGCAGAGTAAATCCTGAGTTCTTCACTCTGCCATGCCACACTTCTAAGCCTCAAAATACAGCATGGCCAACAAGGAGGCTGGTATCTCTGAACTTCTAGTTGCAGCCAAATACGGAAGAACCTTTGGCTCTTATTCTTCATAAAAGACTTGGGTTTAGTATATGCCAGAAGTTTTTAGAAAAAATGTAGTTGAAAATGTGATACTAGCCTTATTTCTAGACAAAATAGCCTCAAATCCCAATTGCTTTCCTTTTGTCTTTAACCTAGTTGTAGTTACTCTTCTGAATTACCCATGCACGATGAAGCACATCTAAGCAAATGTGTCATCTTAAACTATAAAAATCTTAACCATTGCTAATTTGTGGGGTTGGGAATGGGGAAGGGTTACCTATATGGATTTCTTTGAATTTCAGTCAGGTTTGACATTCAAGTTTATGCTGTTATTTGTAGCAATAACAACAATAGCAATTAGTGTTGAACAGATTTAATCTATAGGTGCCACATTTGCATTTCAAGGGTAGTGCATGGTGAATGCATTGTATATAGTCACTCCTCAAAGAAAACAGCAGTGGTGGTGGAAGTATTAAAGTGGTTAGTAAGGATGCCTCTGCCCAGGCCACCACATAGCAACCACTATGTTTCTAAGGACAAATAGCTCTTTCCTGCCCTAAGCAACTGGATGAGAACATCAAAACATGCCTTGTGAGAGACCTCTAGTACCCATTAGTGTTAGCAACTGTTACCTCAGTCATGAATGACACAGCCCTAATTATTAAGGTAATTAGGAGTTATAACACTGGCAATATTAAAGGGAGAACTTCTAAAGCCCATTAACAATGTTACTTTAAGTGATCTGGCTGTGAACTGTTCAAATCTCTAATTACATTATGCGTTTGTCTTAAAGGGTGATGTAATTAAGTGATGGGAGAGGGAATGAATATATAGTGACTACTGTGCTATACTTTGTAAGCACTATTTTCACAGAAACCAACCTCAGTAATGTCATTATGTCATTTAGGGGTGGGTTTTTTTGCTCAACTGTATACCACATGTAGCTAAAAAATACTTATCCTCAGAATATATTAAAATGATATATCATGGTTTAGTATAATGATATTATCAAAATTAGGTTGGATTGGCTATGTTATTCATGCATGACAAAGCCAGCAGTGACATATTCATGCCGCCTCAAACAGCATTACACTTCACCACACCCATTACCAGTACAAGTGGGTAAATACCAATATCCTGTATGCCCCACATGGAGGAAAACTATTTTAAATAGCTTTAAATGTCAACAACCATTCCACTTTCTGAGTGGAAACGTCAGCAGGGTACAGGGCTTGGATGCATCCACATGTCCCCAATATGAAACTGGATATTGCCGGAGCACACAGCCAGACCAAAAGCCAGGAAGTACTGCTCAATGCATTTGCATAGATACAATTTTGGTCTCTCACATCCTGGCTTTCCAGCTGAAGACACCTAAATTTTGGAGACATACAACTGGAAAGAATTTGTTGGAGATTATGGATGAGACAGGCCATCATTGAGTCAGGGAAGTTCCTTCATCACCTTTTCTGTTTTAGTTTGTGTCTCCTACCGGCTCCACTAAGTTGTGGCTGATGACCAATGAGTTTGGTGGTGACCAGGGGGATGACAGGCTTCTTTCTTCTCTTTGTCCAGTTTGTATGCAATTTGGGAGCTCGATGGGGGTGTGCTAGCTGAGAAAGTCCTTCCCTGTGAATCCAGTTGCTGAGGTCATCTGAACTCCTGGGTAGGAAAGACTTTAGCTGGTTTTGCAAAAACAGCTTAGACAGATGGAGGGAAAAACTATTAACTCTTGCTGCTGAAAGGTGGATCTCTTACATCTGTCCAAATAGTGTTGCTGGTGCACATATTCCTGTCAGTGCAAGCCACAAATGTTGTACATGAATACCTGGCAAGAGAAAAGGATTTAAGAAATCATTGATACTGAGCTGGAAATGGGAGAGAAAGGAAGAGAACTGAGGAGCAAGGTCAAAATACATAAAAAAGAGTTAAACATGGGTTAGCAATGGGAGGATGAAGTCCAGAGATGAAGAGGAGAGAATAGTCAACCTGTAGTTTTGTAGGTCTTTCTAGCACTTTTCATTACAGAAGCTGTTCCCTTGCTGTAAGGTTTATTTGTTAATCAATGCAGGCAGTGTGTCACCAGAGAACTCTGTTCTGAGAGGAACATGGCATCAGCAGGCACAGGTCCTGATATTTGTTTGAAGGACAATAATCCTGCAGATTCTGACAAGTTTCAATCAATATGCCAAAAAAAAATATTACAACCAGTGATATATATGGTGTGTGTATGTGATTGGGAGGTTCTTTTTCTGGGTGCCAGTAATTATCAAGTTAACTTCGTAGCCACACTTATAATTGAAGGAGTTGGACATGCCACTTCATTTGCCCCTTTTCTTGACCTTGTACAAAACCAGATTTCAAAACCTTTTTAACAAAATAAAAGAGAAAAATATATTTTCCCTCTTTGAAGCAGTAGGAAAAAAAAAAAAAAAAGAGGACAGAGTTTTGATGTTTAAAAAAAGGTCACTACTAAGTCATGCATGGAAAATGTGTAGCTTAATGGGGATCAGGTTCCTCAGAAAGCTGACAATGAGAAAATGAAGAATTAAAGTGAACTTTTAAGATAATCTTAGTTTTCACTCTTGCCCTAGCAAAAGAGCTGATGTGCACAGAGGCCCTGGTTGGAAATTATCCCTTGTCAGGAAAGCCTCAAGCACTTGCTTAAATGTATTCCTGAATGAGGATATAGACTATACACAAGGATAAACTATATGTTCATAAATGATATTTATAACATTTCTCTTGATTGCCACTTTATGAAATAACTGGTGTTACTGGGGCACAGGAAAAGGTAGAATATGATCCAGTGAGTTTGTTTCTTCTTAGTGCCTCAAAGCAATAAACATTTACAGTTGTATTACATGGTAGGTGCTGCTTCACATGCTAACAGTTTTATCAAAGCTTTGGAATAGGCACTTGAGAACATGTGATCAAAAACCAGTTCCACAATTTGGGAATACTGTTTAAGTCAGCTCTCTGTCAGGGTAAAAAGTCATCAGTGTGTCCATTCCTGGCTTACTCCCTGTAAGGTAGCATATTAATGCAGATCTTCACTTGAACTAATACCTCTCTGTTGTCAAGGTGCTTGATGCTGAGCTCTGTTGGCCAGATAATTTCTGGCAGAAGCATGGGTCAAAGGTTAAAGGCTGGGTACATGTTCATTCCTCTGGACCTGAGAGCTGAGTATGAAGCACACAGCTTCATCCTGCAAAGAAAGAAATATTCTCCTCTCAGATACAAAGAACAGATCATTCTTATCTGTTTGAAAGCAGAGAGTTGTATTCCTAACTTATCAAAAAGAAAGGAGAGTAAGAAGGAAATTTATCTTTTTTGAGGACTTGAACAAGGAATCAATACCTTAGTCGGGATCTAGCTAGAGCAGGGTGCAGAGCCCAATCAGTAGCAAGAGCAAGGCAAGTCAAAGTCAGGCAAGAAAAGTAAAGATGTGCAAGGCAAGCACCTAGGCAAGAACTGTGATCAGAAGCCAAGCCAAAGGACAGGAAACTGGATACAGTTGTACCAAACTGAGGAGCAAAACACAAGGAAGGTCAGACGCAAAGGTCAGAAATCCAGGGAATTACAGTGCAGAGCAGAGCATGGGAAGGGCAGCAAGACACAAGAGGAGCCAAAGGCAGAATGAGCAGTTAGGGTGTGATTATTCATTTGATGCCCAGGGCAAAGGACCAGCCAAGGTCAGCTGGTTGTGTTTATCAGGTCTTAGGGGGCAGCAAAGGATGAAAAAGAGGGGCCTGCAGGTCCCTCTACCTGTAGCTGAAAGGTTGAATTGGGAAACTGGTCCTCTCAGTTTTCCGGTGCTCAGTCAAACATAAGACTTAAAACATTTCACCCTGCAAGTAGACATTTTTAAATAACTGTTCTGAGACAAGCAAGGAAAGGGCTGAAAAAAAACAGTGCACATGTGCCTGATTTACTCAGCTGCCCATGTGGAGACATGGACATCGAAATAAGTGGTGTCCTGACCTGGGTCCCCAGACTTCAGAGAACATAGCACTTGGAGACATCTGTGTCACTAGTAACTATATCCTAAGTATTTCCATGGAAATATATTACAACAGTAGATACAAAAGAGAGAAAATGGGGTGAGATACCTTGCTGTGATTGTGTTGGGGATTATGAAAGTAGGTTTTTAAGGTTAAGGAAAGGAGATACTTTTGGCAGACAGTATAATGGTGCATAGGAAGGCATATATTCATGAAGTCTATTCAAGTTTTTCTATATTTTAGAATACGTTTTGAAAGAAAAGTCACGCCAAGAGGTTATATTACAGCAATATTGTGATTATGCTTAAATTGTGTTTAAATTGATGCTTAAAGTCTGGAAATGATACGGTGATGGAATTTTTTCTAGGGAAGGGGACAGCTAGGGTCCCAGATATCACTAAAAGTCAAAGGCAGTCAGGCCTTTCATTCTCAGTTGTGTCTTAATCCTCATGGGCTTTCCTGATCCTCAGAAGCTGATCTTGAGAGGGGCGTGCCCCATGACCTTACAATTTCAATTTTTCCTTACCTTCCATACACATTAGAGTACAGTCCCTGATTTCATGATTGCTCACCTATTCTTAAATCCCACAATGTAAACAATATTGTTTCTGTGATCACCTTTAGTAATAGACATATATGCTTGAGCATTCTCCCTTGTGCTTACATGTGAAGAGAAATACGAACATTACAACTGAGGTGTTTGGGTTTTTTTTAATTGAGGCTTACTGAAGGTGCTCAGAACATTGTGACAAATCAAGAGTTGTGTAATAAACTGAAGTCATACCTCTCTCTTCAGTTTGGAGAAGAGAGGGCACTGGTGGCAGATGAGTGAGGTTCCACCACAGAGATAATAGGTGATGCAGAACTGTTCACCAGATCCCACAGTATAAGAAAAGGCTACTTAGTGAAAATAGGAGTCTGGTTTAAAAGAAAGAAGAGGCAGTTCTTTTTACCCACAGGACAGTGAGCTTCCGGAACTTGCTGCCACAAGAGGTTGTGGAGACAGACCCTAAGAGGGTCTTTAAAACAAGTCAGAAAAATTCATGGACAGAAAGTCCATAAAGAGGTATAAAAGGACTACACAGGGAGGTGCCTTCTAAAACCCTTAGTATAACTATTTGTGTGCTAGGGGAGTACAAAAGAAATGGACTGCAAATAATGACTAGGCTCACATGCTGCCCCGAATGACGTATTTTGCCATTGAGACAAAATACTGGGCTAGGTGGACAACTGGTACAACCTTCAGCTTCTCATGTTTCCGTGCATTTGCTGCTTGTTTCTCTGGGTGACCTTACTAACATGCTATCTGCTAATCCGTCCCTTTTGAAGCAGCTTCAGCAGCTCTTTTCCACCATACACTAAGGATTTCTTTGCTGACTGGCTGCAGGGTATCTCTTGTTGTGAAACTGTTGCATGGATGTAAGCGATGAGATGGCTATTTAACTAAGCTAATCTGTGAAGATGGAGTGTACATCAAGACCAAATCCTGCTCTGTACAAGTGTAGTGTGAACAGCTTGTCAGAGAGCTAAAGAGATGGAGAGAAAAAGACCATTTAGACTCAACCTTGGGATAACTACATTAAACCTGATTCTGTTCTGTCACCAAAGGTCTCCATTATCCTTTGTAATTATGTGGTCAAGTCTGGATTTTGTAAAAAAAAAAAAAAAATATTAAAAAAAAAAACCACACATTGTTTCTACATTAGCTAATGTTGTGCTAAGGGTAATGTACAGACTAACTGATATATAGCAATGCATAACATTCCTAGTGGTGAGGTCATTACAAAAGCTGAGATACTGGAGCCTTTTTGAAGTTCCCAGCAATGCAGGACTGTTTGGTTGCACAGTCTGGCTTGAGCACTGGTGATGCCAGCATCTGTGTGGAAGAGGCACCTTCCTGCAGACGTGTTTAGACAAATAAACTCCTCTAGCAATAGCAGGATAGAGGAATGGTGACTTAGTGGAATTTGTAACAGCAGCATGCAAAATCAGCACAAAGATGTGAGTTCTTAATGTACTTAACTGAATGTTTTGTCCCAGTTCAAATTTTCTCATGTTTTTCATCATTCAGAGTGATCCATATCATCACTTTAGTCATACATTCCTGGTTGGAAATTATTTGACATCAGTCAACTAAGAGAATTCAGTTACTGGTCTGCTTTAAGTTGAACAAAGTCTGTAAGAGTGAGCAGGGAGTGCAACCCACTGCAGATGGTGCTTGAGTGGGAATCTGAGACTTAATCCTTGGTTTTCTACCAGTCTGGCAAGTCACTTCACTAACAACCCCAGTCCTGCTTGTTTTCTTGTGACAAGAATAAAATCATAAGATAGTGTGACTAGATGTTACCATTTATTTTTGCTCCGCCCCTTTTCTAATTCAGAATTCAAATTCCTGTGTTCAGATACATGGTTCACACACTATGATTCTGTCTCCTGGTAGGAGGAGGGGAGGATTTAGGAAGAGGTGAACTTCCACTTACTAAGAACTCACTTCTGGTGAATATTCTGCAATATATACTTAAACAGTCCTTTTTGATTAATATTCTTAGCAACTAATTATTTGAGCATTTTTAGAAGAAAAAGTATATAAGCCTAAAAACATATCAAAAGGAAGATCACTTAAAATATGAATGCTTGTGGGCGTCTTCTTTACATATGGTGTTTAGTTTCCATTATTTTACCATTCCTGGCAAGCATACAAAGTTTGGGACTACAAACTTTGAAATGAGAAAACCTTTCTGTAAAAGCAATGCCTGTCAGACAGAGCCCACAGTCTCGTGTACTCTGTGCACTGATGGACCAGTCTGCACAGTGTATTGTGGCCAGTTTCATCTCGTGAGTCTGAATCTTTTATTTGTGTTAACACTGACGCCTATTTTTAGATTTATGTGACTCCAACTCCCATTTTTTTATTAAATCAGGTTCTGTGATATCTAATACAATAAAAACTGTTTCTTAGAGACACAGTAAAAGCGACTTGAACTACTTCATATAGATGGTGTCCTTGTATGTTTTATTTTATTAGAATTTTAGATAAGTTTAATATTAAACATTTATCAGAAGACTATACAGTTTACATAAAAGTATATCCTCTTGCTAAGACCTCCATTCACTGAAGAATTCTGATAACACTTATAAACCACTCAAGTTCCATTTTTGTTTGGTTATTACAATATCAGATCCTCATTTGAACCAAACCTCCTGCTGCATTATCCCATATTAAATTTTTAAGCTTCCAGATTAATATTGTTCCTTCTTACTATTCAGGTAGATAACTGAAAAAGTGTTCCCATTTTTATTGTGATTTATATGCACTTTGAATGCTTCAATCCATTTTCTCTTAAAGTTTCCCAAAATACTGAGTTGAAAGGCAATTGAAATTCACCCACTAAAGGCCCTGTGTTGAACTGCCTCAGCTTTCCCTCCAATAAACCATATGTTGCTTTTCTTTTAAACCACTTCAGCAAACTTTGTTAGGGCTGATCTGTCAGTGGTACATGCAATAAACTGGCAAAGTCCAGAAAAGTGAGGAAAGAAATTCAGATCATCTGATGGAGCACAGCAATTTCTCTTCTTGTTCAGAGATCACCTTACCATTTTCCTTGCTACTGTGCATTACACGTGGTAGTCCTGGCTCTGGCCTTCTGTCACTCTTTTGCACACACTCCCTTAGCATGTCAAGTTCTTTGTTGGGTTTTTGTTGGGTGGTTTTTTTTTTTTTTGCCTACAATTAGTAGTTGCAGACATTTTCTGTAGTCATTGGTTGCGCTGCAAAAGTGTAATTTGGTGAAGGGGCATTTGCACAAAGGAGAAAATGGAAGGCTGATTTCAGTAGTAGGGGGCCGAGTGATTATGAGGCAGAAAGAGTTTATGTCAGTTCCAAAGCAGTGTAAGGTCTACCCACAAAAAAAAAAAAACAAAAAAACAAAAAAAAACCCTTTTATTCCAGAATAGTGTCTGCGCAGGAACACAGAGAGTTACACAAGCAGTAGCTGCTGCAGCATTATAATTATATTGCCATAGTTCTGCCAGTTAATTTCCTCACATGGACAAACCCTCAATTTTTTACTTGCAAGGTTTCACCAAGAATTCTTATTTTGGATTACCTTCATGAATTCTTTTTAAAAATGTATTGCCTTTAAAATCTTCAATTGTTGGAAGAGCTGCGAAGTTTCTCATGGACATCACAATGTCTTTGAGGCACTGTGAAGATTTTATAATGTCCAGGAAACACTCTATGGAGTGTTGCACACTGCCTTGGAGAAGCAGACCACAGAATGTCCTGGAGTTGTTCCTTGTTTGATCAACATCCACTCTATTTAAAATTGCCAGTCTTGGACAAGCTGTTACAATCCCCTGGCAAATAGGATCTCCTCATATGTCCTCACTGTAAGAAGGAGATAAAAAAGGACTTGGTTTTGTGTTTTGTAGACCTGCTAAAAGTACTGGTTTTTTCTATCTTCAACGATAATATTGGGAGGGAGGTTCATTGTCTTTTCTTATGGTTGTACCAGGGGAAGGAGAGACAGGGTTGCATAAATAGCACAATTAGGAAAGTACTTATTTTTGAAGTTCTGATTGAGGCCCATAACTCATTGTTTTAGGGGCAGCTGTAGTGCCAGAGCTGAAGCTGGAGTTTGACGGTTTGCGTTTATTTTACTTGCAGTCAGTGTTCCAGATAAAGACTTCTGGGAATACAAAAAAATCCCATGGTGTGGTGTAAAACTGACAAAACAAGAGAAAATGAGAGGAGAATAATATCAGAGCTCATAGGCCTCCAGTTCTAACAGCTCTGCTCCTAGCTCTTTCTTCCTTCATTTAAGCTTCCAGTAAAGTCTGCCTGTGTTTACCTCTAATTTAAGAAACTGTCCCTTAATCCCATCCCTTCCTATTCTCTGTCATCCTCTTGTTACTTCCTTCCTCTTATCTTTTAAAAGCTTGCTCGCTCACTCTCCACCCCCACCCTGGCTTATTTCTTCCATATTAATAATAATCTTAGTACTGAGCACTTATATCGCTCTCTACATGTTCAAAGTGCTGTACAAACCTTAGCTAATTAATCCTCACAACACACTCCCCTCCCTCTGTAAGATAGGTAAGTATTATTATCTCAGTTTTACAGATGGGGAAATTGTCGCAATGACTCGGTGGCAGAGACACAAGCACAGTAACCTTGTTCTTGCAACCTCTATTTTGAAAATACCTTCTCCAACACTGCCTGCCTCTATAAATACCTTCCCATCTCCTTTGTCTCCTAAATCATCAAGACAAATCCACTGCCTACTCCTGCCGCCACAGCTCCCTTAATTGTTGCCATCTCTTTCACTCCCTCAGACACCTCCTTGCAGGAGCTTTGCCAATGCATTGCTCCCCTGGCTCTTTGAATACCTTCCTCTTACATCTGCAGTTTTCATCTCGCTTCCACCAGGCAAGATGAAAATAAATCCTTGCCAGCCTCACCAGTTTGTGGCTCTTCTTTCTTTCTCCTTGCCTGGATTTCTGTCTCTGGATCACATCAAATTCAAGGCGTAGGTGCCTAGCACGGGGCTGCGCATTAGGGATCTGTATCAAGATGGCCTGAATTCCCTTCATGTCATTCCCTAGTGGCTTGGCATTTCTGAAGGCATCCTGTACCAGCAGGAAAACAGCAGGCGTAGGTTTGTGAGTAGAATTTATGCCCTCTCTATACATGCAGCTCTGAATCAGGCCACAGTGCTCCTGCTCAGGACCATGTGTTGGTACAGGTGCAATCCACTGCTTTGCATTTTCTGTTGGTGAGCTTCTGCTCACCCCACAGGCCAGAGCACTGCTTGGTCATTGAAGATGCCAACCTGTCCCACCTGACAGCATTGTGTGCCCTGACCTACCTTCCTAGGATCTGGCATTCTGATGCTTAAATAACCTTCTTAATGTAGATGTCCTGAATGTGGCCCTGAGAGCAAGTAGATTGACAGAGGATGATATTAAACTTGGGAAAGAAGCGTCCACAGTTATAAGTAAGTACATCCAGGGTGTAACTGCCTCTGTGGTTCCCTGATGTGATGCTTCCTTGTGCCTGTAAGTTGTAAAAGGTGATCCATGCTGTCATGTCCCTGTGATCACAGAATATGTGTGTCACTTGAAATTCTGGATCCAACTACTTATTACTCAGGTATTATCCCTGATTTGCTCTCTCCAGAGTGGTGCTCTTGGTCTTATCTGACCGAGTAAAAATAGATTCTGATGGTGTGGCTAAATGAGGATCCTGCTTAGCTGCAACTATAAGTTTTGTCAGTCTCTTGTTTCAGACCAGTTAATTAGATGTGATTACATGAATTTTCTCTTTAAAAGACTCTGCCATAATGTCATACCCTGTCGGGAACAATCTGTTTAATGGATCAGTGCTCATTTTGTCATTTTCTGTTTTTCATGTGACATAGTATCATACCTCTGCAGGTGAGCTATCAGTCTTTGTGGTGCTGTACTGAAGATTTCCTCTCTGTTTTTTCATCTTGTATATGCATCAGTGTCAGAGAGATCAGAGACCTGGACAAAGAAATTGCTGGCTTCTTCACAGAATCACAGAATCACAGAATGTTAGAGATTGGAAGGGACCTCGAAAGATCATCTAGTCCAATCCCCCTGCCGGAGCAGGAACACCTAGATCAGATCACACAGGAGCTAAGTTTTCCTGACCCATACCCACTTGTACTGCTGCCTTTTTCATTATTTAATGACAGTTTAGTTTACACATATACTGTCCGTCCGTTACTTTGTCATGCATTGGCTCCTCACCTTCTGCGAAGAGTGAGCAAGGAAAGTGGCCTACCTCAGTAGTGTTCTTCCAGAGTCTTGTCTCCGTGTGAAATGTTCTTTACTCAGTGTTTGGCTTGATGCAGCTGAGGTGGTGGGACCAAATTGCACCTGGATGGCTTGCTTATGCATTTGGTCGGGTTTAATAAGGTCTCTGTTATCCTAGGTTTCTGGGGCACAATATGTGTCATCGCTACATAATTCTGTATGACTGTTTTCAAAAACACAGGAAACTTTGGGTACCCCCTTCCTCCGCTGTGCCCTCCTCCTTCTGCATAAAATGAACACTAGAGGGTGTAACCCACAAACCTTGCAGCTCTCCAGGGGCCATTCACTGGGGTTAGGGTTGGCATCGCTTTCAGAAGTGAGTCACCAGTTTACCACCTGTACACTTTTGTGGGTTCTCTGCTTCCTCCTCAGCAGCAGCACCCTCTGCACAGAGCCCTCTGTGCCTCACCTTACCTCCCAGGCCAGGTGACCTTGAATACTAGCTCCAACTTTGTCTCTCTTTTCCCTACTCTAGCCTGTTTTCTGACTCTAACTCTTCTCAATAAAAATGGAAACCAGCTGCTTAGGCTAACAAATAGCTGGGCTGTTGGCTTGAGGGGTGAGGGGCTGTTTTTCTTGAGGACCACAGGTTATTCATTGGCCTTAGAGCCTCTGCATTATTATCTGGGAGCTGGGACAATCGTTTGTAGCTCTGGGAGGTTGTTCTGCCCAGCAGCAAGTGCACGGATCTGTGGTCTTTTCTAAGCCTGCTTCTGACCTCAACATTCAGTATATTCATTGTGCTCTCTGACTACTCTGTGGAAAACCTTAATATGAAAAGAGCAATCAGGAATCAAATGAGCTCAGCACAAAGCACGGGGAGAGAGAATGCTACAAGCATTTGAATGCCAGCTCTGGCACCAGCCCCCGTGCCTTCAGCCACTTCAACTGATTTTTTTTTTTTTTTGCCTTTCTTTCCTATCTACCAGACAATAATGAACAGAGCTGTGGCATTAGCCCATGTGTATGTGCTTGCTCATACCTATTTACCATGAGTGTAGCTACTGCTGTCTGCTAGAGTGAGTCCAGGGCCTTCTAGATGCTCATTCAGCTAGGCAGCTGTCAAACCCTGTTGGAAAACAATGACTGGGTGAAACCTTTTCATTGCTGTAGTTTTTTAATTATTATGTTTTCACAAGGAATTATATTTGGTATTTCACTGAAAATCTCTGCTCTCTAGAGTTTTGATGGGAAATTTAGATTATCTCTAAATTTTTTCCCTTTTCCCATTTCCAAAGGGTATTTTCCTATTTTGAGATTCCTTTTTTATTTCCATTTTCTAAATTCAAATGCTATTTATTTTCCCTATGAAAAGTATCAGTTTAAGCAAAACCCACATTTAAGGGAATCTTTTTTTTTATTTCAAACGTTTCTATGCTCCTTTCTAGTTACCTCTAAAAGTATAGCAAGTTCTATCAGGCCCCCACATAAACAGTTGCAGCAGGAAGAACTGGCTCTTTAAAAATACTTAGTTATGTTTTTGAAGATGCTCCAAGAATAGTCTTGCTGACTCCACCAAAGCCCACAGCTTCCTTTTGGAGCAGGCATTGAGTGAGGGTACCACACAACCCCCCGTACAGACTCAGCGCTGATGTCTTGCTGAGGATCTAAGGTGCTGCTTCAGGGAACTCTACAGGCAGGTGCTTAATGTTAAAGTTAGGTGTCTCAGAGTTAAGATGAAGACTTTAAGTTGTCAAACTCATGTGCCAGCAGCAGCAAAGGTGCAGCCACACTGGCTGCAACTGCTCAGGACTGTGATTTTCACCTGGACGATTACCCTGTATTGCAAACCATGTTACTAGATCTTCATTCCTCTTGGAGCCACTGTGTTGTGTTTGTGTCTGTTGCAGTCAGTCTTCTGCCTTCCTGTAATCATGCTCTCAACACCCACTGTGTGGGAGCTGAGCATGTGGGCCAGCCCAACTGGGCAGTACTGACATACAGCCCTTGCTCCCAGCGCAATGCTCGGTGTTCCTCGGCATGATTTCCTCACGTGCAGTGTGGCCACAGCCATGAAGACCCATCTGATTTTTTCCAAGCCGTGTTCATTATTAAGTACTTTGCTGGGTCAGAGTTAAATGTTTAGTAAAATCTGAAATAACAAGGAGAATCACATGCTTTTAGGGCTACTGTAGACTGCCTGCATTCAAAGAATAATGACAGTAGCTGCATCTCCTTACTCCACCCATATTGTGCCAGGGTGCCTGAAAGTGCCGTGTGCATTGCTGGTGTTTATACTGATTTCTCATCCCAAGTATTTACCGCTCAAAGTACTGGATATTTCATTCCAAAAAAGTTGCAGTGGTAGAGAGTTTTGGTCTTTGCCAGCTTCTTGTGTAGCAGAAATATTTTATTACGTAATTGGCTAGCAAAGTATAAAGTCTCTACAATTTGTAAAGAGCAGAATTTCTCTAAAAAGTTATCTGATATGACCAACACATTAACATTTCATTCAGAGAATTTGTTAGCCCAAGTAAGCTGCCTTTCAGACTACAAATTCATGTTTAAATAGCAAACAAAGGAAAAAAAACAATCTAGAGAGGTCATTGCTTTGTATCTAATATGCTTTTGCAGTTTACTTTTGTTCTGGTAAGCAGATGCTTTGAGAACTGTTCAGCTGCAGTTCAGACAAAGGTCAATATCAGGCCAGTCAATGTATCATACAAAGCTCCAAATCAATATCCTGTGAAAGAAGGCTCCTCACCTTCTGCCTAAAAAAGTGTCTAAAATAGAACTTACTTCTCAGACTCAAGCTGTCCTGGGGGATTTCCTTCTTCGTGTTCCCACTGGAGGAGCCCATCATGATATTGCAATAATTGGTAATCTTTTAACCATCTATCCATGTACTGAATTTTGTGATTTAAGTGAACATATTGATAGCCAGCCTTCGCTTTTTTGTACATAAATGTTAGGGTGCCAGGCTTATATTTTCCACATAAAAGATCAGCAACTTTATTAACCGCAAAAGGTGGTTATTAGGGTCTAAGACTAGAATTCATCATAGTAAGTATGGTTATTTACTTTATACATTTATGCAGTATATCAGCCACAGCTTTGACAGTGCTCTGCAATTTTTTTCATGCGAAGGCATTCAAACCCAAGAAATATATTCATACCTGCTGTCAACAAGTGCAACTCCCTTGGAAAGCTGTGAGCCAATTTCAGCAGTGACGTGAACGGCAGCATAAATTTTAGGTCTAAATTGGTCAGAAAATATGTGAAAGTGGGCATAATTTGCATGCTGAGGACTGAAAGAGGAAAAGTAGCTAGCAAAAAGAGTGCAATTAAGCGGGGAGGGGGGAATAGAGGATCTACTGGCATGAGTGTAGTGCATCGAATTTGGTTCTGAATTCAGACAACTACAAGCAAATGTAAATGTTATACTTAATGCAACTAGCTATTAATAGTGGAGTGAACACGCTTTCTCTGCCTGTTACGCTCATTGCTATTCTAAAGGATGGACTAGAGTATGTCATGCTTAGGCTGGCAAACATTCAGCACATACCTGTGTGCATGTGCTCAATGTTTCCCAGTTCCCCAGTGGGCTCTACAGAATGATCACAAATGTACTGATGCTTTGTAGAAGGGAAATCTTGAGAAATGAAAAAAAAAAAATTATCACCTTGATCACTTTGAATGTATTTTGAGGGTCTTTTGCTTAAAGCAGCCTTTCCCATATTCCAGGTTGCTGTGATATACCACGGAAGGTGAAGGATATTTATCACAGAGGCATCACTTCTTTGGTACCTGCCGAAGGGAAGTAGCTAGGAACTGTGTAATGAAATGAAGGCAGTATTCAGACTGCCAACAGGAACTGCTCAGCTTTGGTGCTGCTGTGCTTCAAGGCAGCCCCTGGCCCAGCAGGATGATTCAGTGCATCTGACATAGGCATCTCAATTCCAAATAAAATGGGTGGGGAAAGGTGGCCACCTCTGAAATAATTCAGAGCACCTAGGACCCTATCTCTCTCCACTGCCTGAGCAGGTCACTGAAACTCCCACCTATCAATCACCTGGGAAACCTCTCAGTTTAGATCTGAACAAGTGTTGAACCTCAGTCACCTTCATCCACTTGAAATCCAGAGCACTGAGTCCTCTCTTGAGAGCAAGCAGCTAATGATGGAGGAGGAAGAGGCAGCAGCCACTTCAGAATAACTTCATTGTTTGAACACTCTTACAAGAAGTGGGAAACATGGATTTTAAGCCTTTCTCAGACTGAAGGGGTTTGAACCATAATTCCCTTTTCCTCAGAGCTTATCCTACCCATGAAGCTAGAGAAGTTCTTCATTCTGCTCACTATGTGAGGCCATGGAGCAGAAAGAGAATAGGTAAGAGGAAACTTGATTTGGCAGCCCGTTGGTGAGGGCAGGCATGAGAGAGTCCTGAGGCTTGGTCTCAGCTGTCACTGCTGTTTAAGTATGCTTTACTGTTAATTTTTAATACAGGCACTCATACAGTCTAGCAGCCATGGTTGACAGACTGTAGAGATTGTAGTGTTTCATTCTGCCTGAATTTGTATTAAGCACCAAAAACGTGTGAACCAGATACTGCCCTAAGCCCTGAACTTGTCACACCCAATGATAAGCATCTAGCTGAGACTGTGGCAGCATAGTTGCCTAATTAGGGAGCAGAGTTGTTCCAGGCCTTCTGCAAAGGTAATTGAGAGAGAAAGGAAACCTCTGGAGCAAAAGTGAGTCCATTCTTTGTCTGAATCACATTCTGGAAGTGCCTGTTCTTCTCTGTTGATTACAAAGGGAGCCTAGGATGACAGTGTTCCCCAAATAAACCTCTTGGTTGAATTTAGCATGCCCAAATCACAGGAATACAATTTTGTTCTCCAGTTGTTTTCCAGTTTATTGCTGTTAGTTTCCTTTCTGTCCACCTCAGAGTGGTGTGGACCTCTGGAGCAGGATACAATGGACTCATCTAGATTCAACCTCGGTGCAAAGACTGCTACGTAGCACCAGTCTTTTAAGCACTATCACTTTTAGGGTGAGATGTGGGAGGTTTTTAACCTTCTCTTTGCCGCAGGGAGCTTGTGCGCAGCAAAGCTCTCTCTCTTTCATGAAAGCAGCACACCAAGAACAGATCCCATTGGAAAGATACACTGCGTAGTCAGTCCTGAAATGTAATGTCAGTCAGCTAATCTGCCTGCTTTTATATCATTAAATGCATCTTCTCCATCCAAGCATTGTACAATTTCAAAGTCTAAAATGCATTCATCATGCTCTTTTATTTTTTTTCACCTAAGAATATTTTCATTATTCCAAACGCTGGCTCTCCTAAAAAGAGAGAAGTCTAAGAAAGGTATCAGCAAGGTACACAACACTGCTGGACTGCCAGTGTAGCTTGTGGAGTGGTGTGTAGTGGATAACCTCGGAAATCCCCTAGGAGGTTCTGTCTTGCTTGTTTTCAGAATTTTATGACCTAGAAGAAACAGGCTTCATATTATTAATGTGCTTATTTAAGAAAGGTTACCAATATCAGAGCGGAAGATCATTGCTGCAAGAGTATAAACTGGTAGAGTACCATTTAGCCAAATACACAGAGGAGTGATACCCTGAAGTGCAGGTATTTAAAAGGGATATCTGTATTACAGACTGGACCCTGTCAATAATTTTTGGGCCTTAAGATCTTTTTTTTGTGGCAGACACTGCATTTTCCTATAACCTTCCAAAAGCCCTTGTTTCTGGCTGGGGCCTCATGTCGTTATTGTAGCAGTAATGACAGCAAAACCAAAATTGGGCCACTATAGATTATTTTAGTTTTTTCTGAGATGTACCTTTTAGGAGCTTTGAGTGGAGAATCAACATTTTGTAACTGTAATCCAGAATATGTACAACTAGACACTATCCCACACTAAAGACTTTTCAAAATCACACAGATGTCTTCAGTCCTCACCACTGGTGCAACTGGCCTGTCCTTCCACCAGGAAGGCTTAAGGGAAACTCTGGCTATGTAGCGGTATTTTTCTTTTTCCTAAATAACAGAGCAAATAACAATTGTAGGGGAAATGGTGTCTGATGGTGAAGACCATATCAAATTGGGGTTACCCAGCGCCAACAAACTAGCAAAGACAGTGAGAAGGCTTGCCATTTTTGTTTGGGAAAGGCTGCAGTAATAACATCACAGAAATGACTCATCAGCCTTTTCATCTCTTTGTGCAGTGTTTTTCACCTTTCTCATTCAAAGGGTATGTTAGCCTTTAGTGAGAAGCGAATAAAGGCCATGTAATTTGGGTTCTCTGATGGCTCCATGTGTTCATCACCATCTTTCATGACTATAATGATCCTATCATCCAGGGTAAACATAACTGGCCCAGGGAAACTCCTGGAGGAGCTGGTTACGAAACAGCTACCGTCTCCCTGCAGATAGTCTGCCATGTACAGTCACTTTTACTACAGTCTGGACACAAAAATTGAGTCTTTTTTCATCTCTAGTGCCTTTGGGATTTAAAAGTTGTGCTTTTGACAAATTTTCCTAGGATGATATATACCTTTGTCATATTTAGGTGAGATGATTGACTGTATATCGTCCCAAAACCATTCACAGAGCTTGAAGGTGAACCATGCTTTTTGCTGATCAGTTCAAGAGCCATGGCAATAGTGTGTGCCTGTTCATTTCCCTGTATCAGTTGACTTTACTCCAAAAATAAGTAGCATTGATTGGAGAGGAAGTACTAGGGAAAAAGCAAGGATGTACTTATTTAATCTATAACACACACACCTCTTATTATGGAGAAAGAAAGCACAGACCCTCTCTTTGATTTTCCTTAAACTTCCTTCCTCTTCTATGTTACCTTTAAAACCCTCTGACAGTAAAAAACTAGGGCCAAGGTGTTCCCTCCTGTACTATCTAATTTAAATGTGAGTTTGAACAATTATTCTCATTAATAACTTACCAGCCTTGCCAGAAAGCCCAGATAGAGAAGAAGCAAAGATACCAGCTGAATAGTAGTCTAAATGGGGCATTTTCCCCCAGAGCACAGCTTTCCTCGCATTTGAGATCTCTTCCATACTGGTAGGGGTGATTTTGCTTATGGATTCTGGCAACTTCCCTTCTCATCATTTTGTTGTGCTAGCGTGTTATGGGAATGTTTCATTTCATTTAGCAGTTCTTGTTTCCTGTTAGAAATTTTCAGATTATTTCACCAGCATTATGTAGTGATTAACACATCACCTTCTGTGTGGAGATTTGAAAGGATCACATTTTACCTGATAAGATCAATTCAGGAAGATTTCCCTAAAACTGTGTATTCCAAAAAAGTATACTGAAGTTAATTAATAATCTGTGTGCTAACTCAGTCTGTGATTTCATCTTTATTGTTATTAATGTTACTGTTGTTATTAATCACTACAGTTGCTTTCTACTGCTTTCTTTACTGTACTTAGGTGTCGTTGCCTCTTACATCTCTGTGAATGAGCTTTGCTCTCCTGATCCCATAAAACTCAGTGTCTCTGCTTACACTACCCTGAGCTGTCCTGGGCCAGCTGTAAGCACGCAGCATTGGACCTCCTGAGCTTTCCACCCCTACAGCTGCTCCACAGGTAGCCTGGGGACGCCAGCGGGGCCCTGCCTGGCCAGGTGTGCTCAGGCATGGAGGATGCTGCACAGCACTGAGAGCTTGCTCCCAATGTGCCTAAGGCTGCATTTGCAGGAACAGGTAGGGTTATCCCAACAGCCTCAGGATCTCATAAAGGCAGTAAAATCCTAAAGCCACTGATGTGCTCATTGGTGTCAGGATTTAATCCAATGTCTTTCTCCCGATGGAGAAAAGCCAAGGTGGTTTCCACACAACAATTTTGAAGGCAGAGGTCTCTACTCAGGCAGTGCACAAACTATTCAGAAATTTTGTCTTATTATAATCTATAAATTTTTTGCAGGCACGAGGTCAGTCCCACACCTCTTATGTCACAATCTGTTCTCTCCGTATGGCTATGTGCATGACAAACAATGTCCTATTGTTTTGTGACTCCACCATGCTTCAGCAATGCAGATTATAGGTTCTCCTCCAATGCCTGGCAACCTGTTTTTTATTTTTAGGCCTCCTGTAATGGTGCATAGACATTTACAGGAATTTTATCTTTGTCTACATACCAATGTTTATTTAGCTCCTTTATTTGGTACTATTATTTCTATACAACCTTCCATCTATGATCTTATCCACATTGCATGCATTTTAGTTTTTACATGAGCTTTAGAGAGTTACTGTTGTATTCCTCAGTCTGTCTGTAACTGTTTTAATGTTTATCCTTGGATGTTACCAGTCCTAAAAAGTGCCATTACCTCTGAATCTCCAACAGATGTCTTAATAGGACCTCAAGTGCTTCTCAACACCTATTTCTTCCAGCTCCTGGTTTAGGTAAAAACACATAATAGTTAGTTTTCCAAGACAGTAATCTGTTTTCATTTTGGTTAATTGAAAATCTACCCTTGCTGTACAGGTATTCTTTTAAAGAGAAACCAGAATACCTTATGTGTATAGTTATGTTCTCTTTCTACCACTTTCCCTCCTGAAATGGGAACCTTGACATCTTCTGGCCTTGCCATCGGCTCTTTATATGGTCCTGTGCAGAGAAGTATCAGAGGAAACTACCTGTAGGCTTGCGACATCAGTGTTTGATAACATAAACATAACCCCTAGATTTCTGCCTTTCTCTCTGTCATTAGTATCAATATGTACCAAGAGCACAGACATCTGCTCTGCCTACAAATCTAGACATTAAATTAGATCCATGGCCTGCATAGTGTAAGTCATTGAAGTACTGATATTTCTGCATGACTGAAATCGCTATCACAAAAACTCATCTGTACCAGGACTCTTTTTGGGAAAGCTCTCTTTGAGAAGGCACATTGACTTTCTTCTACATGTCCAGTGAAGTGGGCTTGTTTCATGTGTATGGTTGTGGTCCTCTTTCACTATGAAAAAAAGGGGATCTTTAGGATCAGCAAATTGAGAGCCCTCCTTTTCAAGCACTGCATCATGCAGCACCCTTGTTGGCCTTTCAAGGAACATTTACAAAGCCAAGACTGACAGACCATGTGGGAATAAATGCCAAGAGTGTGAAGATTCAGTAGATTAAACAGTGAGTTTGACATCTCAAGAAGAGATACAAAACAGTCATTTTTACACAGAAGACTTTTTTAAAGCTTCTTTGATCCAAACAGACTTAGACTTGGTTGAAAAAATTTCAATACCCATATCAAGAGCTCAATACTTAGGTTAAATTTGCAATAGTATTATAACCGTTCTGTGACGTAAGATCAGGCAACAGCATTCGTGTATGATAAAGATAACAAATTAACTGGGTTAGACAACAAACAAGGTAGATGAAAAACAGTTCAAGAGCAGGGCTTCAGGCTTCCCAAAAGTCTCCTAGATATCTTCTATCATGACATATAGTTAGGATACCACAATACATACGAGACATAGCCCAAAACTGAATCTACTCTGTGTACTTAAGTAGAAGCAGAGAAAGGAGAACTTTACTTGTATAAACTGATATGACTGTCAGCATACAAAAGCATGACATTTATAAGCATTTGTTCACTAGAGAAAATAAAAAATAAAGTGTATTCATGCCCCAAGATAGCTCTGGAGAATAAATTTATAGGAAAAAGGGAAGAGTTGGGTTTTACTGCATGCAGGAGATCAAAGTCTTGTGAAAGCTGGTGGTTTGATGGGGTGCTTTCTGTGATTGGTATGCCACTACAGAATATTAGAGATTTACATTAGCTAGAGGTATGTAGAAAAGATAGAGGTACCGAAGGGAAAAAGGACGGGATATGATGTTCAGCTGAAGAGAGGCCTAACTTTCTATTTTGTAATTGCAAAAGAGCCTTTTCAAATTTATGATCACAGAAGAAATACATTAATACATATTTGAACACTTGCACTTTCAACTACCTGTTTGCTGATGGTCATAGCCCAGGAAAACAGACTGGTGCCCAGAGTTGAATTGTGAATGCAAAACATCAATGTTTCAAATGTCCAAATGGCTGAAAATCACTGTGGAAAAATATTTTGGTAATAATTAAAATTGCAAAGCACAGGATTGCAGTGCATTCCACAGATCAAAAGGAAAAGTGCAATAAAACCAGCAGGACATATACACTTCTGAATAAGCAGCTACAAAACCCGACTTAAAAACAGCTGAAGGTGTTTGTAAGTCTGTGAAGTAGATTACTCTTCAAGGAAGCCTATCACCAGTCCTTGCTATGGATAAAGGCTTCATCTCAGCATATATTTTTGAGTCAACAATAAAAGCAAATCTGAGGCATCTTAGGGCTAAAGGTTTGTGGTCCTGCTCTATTTGCTTCATCTATCACTAAGCAATGTAAGAGTATATTGCTTCCTGAGGATTTCTCATTTCAAGACTACTTTGATGTATACTGCCAATTCAGTAGCTCATACAGCAGGTTTCATCTAGGTGCAAGTCACAGGACTTCAGCCTTTCTAAAGTTAAGGGTGTAATCCTGTTTAAGCACCTTCAATAGTCAGTGGGGAGAGACAACTGTCTCCAAACAGTGGTTCATCCCACCTGGTATAGGTGACTCTGGTCTCACTGTTGGAAGAAGACTGTGTCATGCTATCAATCAGAGAGACTTTCTGGATGACAGATTTAGATTAGAGACCATTGATAGGTGTCCATGCACAAGTGCTGCCTGAGGGTAAGATGTGAGTGAGGTGTTTCTGAGCTCTTGCCATTCCCAACAGGTGATTCAGAATAACCTCTTAGAACAACTGGTCATTGGGCCATAGTCCACCCTTACAGATGGCTGGGCTGCTCTCAAGGTGCTTTGACTGGCAGAAGAGATGTACGCAAAGAAGGAAGGGAACTTAGTCTTCTTGGATACTGTATTTGGAGCTTTGATTTCTGTTCCTCCACTCAGCAAAGTCAAGAGGTGGAAGAAATCTTCCAAAGACTTATGCAGTACACCAATAGCAGCAGCAGGCACTACTGCAATTCAAAAATGACAGGGGAGTTTGAATAATTTTCAGTTGAAAATTTAATATCTTAAGAGAAAGTATGTCTGAAGTTTTGGCATTAGCCACTGGAGGAACTTGACTTTAGCCCTAAGAATTTACTATTATTCCAGCATACACAGGGTTGTTAAGTTTTGTTTGTAATCACAATTGATAACTGAATTAAAAGGGGGCAGGGGGAATTCTAGGAGGGAAGAAAATAATTTTTTATAGTTTTTACAAGACAAAATTACCAACCCTACTTGAACACCAGTATCCTTTCCCACCCAACTCAAGACATCCCTTGCTTGTTCCAAATACTCTGTAAGCCTTGTCCACAATGGGAAGAGAAAGTCAGCTGCTACATGAATTAGTAAACATCAGGAAATTAATTTCCCTTTAATAGCCTTCACAAGAGCAAACTGAGTAGGAGAAAGATTCAGATGATGAAACAAGAGTCCTCTTTCTAACTTTGGGACCACAGTATATATACAGTGTATATAGTCTACAAAACCAAAGACTGGCACAATTGCTAAGTTTATGTAGTGTCGCTGAGCACTCTTGAAGTTCCCTCCTAACAACCTGGTGTGGCAGCAGATGGCAAGTGTTGAAGACTGTTATTCCCTGGAGTTCCCTTGTTCCACCTGCATTGCTGCTGGCTTTCCAGCATCAGAGACTCCTTTGGTGGCATTTATGTCATCTAATTTTAGATGTTCACATCTGAACTTGTTACCTCCATATTTCTTCATATCCAGAAGAAAAAAAAAGATGTAGTTCTAGAGAACTACATTTTAGACATGTACTTCAGGAAGAAATCAGTCATGCCCTTGAAAAAAACCTCTTTCTTTTCACTAACTTTACAGAGAGTTCAGATCACCAGCTCAGATACAGACTTTGAGAACACAGACTTTGTGAACACAGACTTTTGGCACAGTGTATCCTACTCAGTTTGTATGTATTTTCAATCACAGAACCATCTGCAACTCAATTCTCATTTTCTGAAAATAAGAAAATGGTGTGTCATTTTTCCATTTCTTCAATGCAGGTCATCCAAATGGCCATTCTTTGCAGCTATTTCACTTCCCAGCATTGCTTGCAGTGCTACTGTTAAATTTAGACTAGCTGCTTCCTTTTCTCTTCATCGGCCTTCTACCAATTACCCTGTTCTCTTTATTACGCCTTCTTTTGATGTCAACAGTTTTATGCCAGAACTCAACTCAATTTGGACGCTTGAATGACTTCACAGAAAATTAAGAATGAGAAAAATGTCCCTTTAATATCTTTAGATGGAAATTTTTGTAGATAATTAACTTTAAAATACATTTGTACAAGTGAGTTTTACTGAGCCCATATACCCAAACCAAACTGAAGTTATTCCATTCATTACTTGAACTGTGTTTGTATTTTCTGTGTTCCCTAAAATATGCCATTGATTCTCATAAAATCATAGAATCATAGAATCATACAATTGTTTGTTGGAAAGGACCTTAAAGATCATTGAG
>NW_010127537.1:0-922 GCF_000699245.1 Pterocles gutturalis | reverse complement strand
GTGGGACCCCACCACGGCCAGACAGGTGACGGGGAACGCCTGGCAATACCCACATCAGAACTGCAGGAGGCAGGAGAATACGTCAATAGGAATAACGGTTTAGTGTGGACAGCGGAATGCTGTGTGGATTTAGTGTCCTGTTAGCAGCTTTAGGCAGCAATAGCTCACGTGAAAGGAGCGTTCTGGCCTTGAGAACAAGAGGTGAGGAGGAACGGAGCTGAGCTGCAGGCGCATCAGGCACTCCTGTCTGGGACGATGAGGCTGATGACCGAACCACAGCAGTGGCGCACACCCCGATGGAGAAAAACTGATGAGGGTCATTTAGCCAACACGAGGAGGGCTGTGAATGACTGCTGGGCGGCTGAGGAAGGCGACCACCGAAGCCCACCTTAGTGACTGTAGCACGCAGGTGTGAATTTGGTCAGATATGATCGTAGAGTCGCAGAATGGGTTTGGTTGGAAAGGACCTTAAAGATCATTGAGTTCCAACCCCCCTGCAGAGGGCAGGGTTGCCAACCCCTGGAGCAGGTTGCCCAAAGCCTCATCCAGCCTGGCCTTGAACCCCTCCAGGGATGGGGCATCCACAGCTTCTCTGGGCAACCTGGGCCACTGCCTCACCACCCTCACAGGGAAAAATTTCCTCCCAATATCCAACCTCAATCTCCTCTCTCTTAGTCTAAACCCATTCCCCCTCGTCCTGTCATGATCAGTCGCTCCCCCTCCTGTTCATAGGCTCAAGGCTGCAGTGAGCCCTCCCCAGAGCCGATAGTAATCGCTAATTAGTTCATATTACTGATCCATGAGTAATGGTAATTAGTTCAATCACTTCTCGGAAAAATAACGAAGGCGTCTACCCGCTTTTGTATAAAAAAGCAATGTCTGAGGGCTGGGAGGGAGGCAGGCCGGGAAACGCCTCCTCAGA
>NW_010127536.1:790-1401 GCF_000699245.1 Pterocles gutturalis | reverse complement strand
CCCAAAGATGGTGGAGAGTGGTCTAGCAAATGTCAGGATATAAAGTGTTGTAGTGAAAGAAGTATAAACATTTTGGGGTGAGAATGAAACAATGATGTGGTAAAATCATAAGGCTGAAAAAATAAATCACACTGAAAGTAAAAAATTCTGGTTGTAGAAATTATTTTCCCTATAGGAACTATTCAGAAATAAAATATTTTACAGGAAAGGAATACTGAATCCATGAGATTATTATTTTTACACATATCAAGGAAGCAGTGTTAATCCTCTCTCAGAGGCAGATCAGTGGTATTTTACCTTTTTACTCAGAAATAGTTTGACCACTTATACAGACAGGAACAACAGAAAAAATGGTGCCATCCAAGAGAGAAAACTGAAATCATTCATGTGGAGACAAACGCTCTATTTTATGTGTTGAGAAGCCTTTATTGGATCACCACAATACTTTGGGTTAGTTACACTATGTCTCTGAAATACCAAGTTATAGTGTAGTCATTTTCCCAATAAAAGGAAATAAGAAAATAAAGCAGAACAGTGCATGAGGCTTTGGTCACTGAATTAAGCTGAGTTCTAAGAGCCAGTCCCGATCCGGTGCTGAGAGGGAATTTCCT
>NW_010127536.1:0-759 GCF_000699245.1 Pterocles gutturalis | reverse complement strand
CTCTTTCATAGACTCTAGTGCAGACAACTCCTTTCATGGCACATTCCTAAGGCACAAAGGAAAGATTAGTGTAAACCTTTCGCTCACAGCAGGTGTGCCTGCTGCAATAACCTCTCAAGTGAGTAAAATCCAGATGTCATCTTTTACATCTTTACATCTTGACATAATTTTTAGAGCAAACAGCAAAGCTATTTTTATATTGCAAGCAGAGTGGTTTCTATTTTAACATCTTCATACATAATTAAGTGGCATCTAATGACAAACAGACTGCAAAATTAGGCTCAGCTTCCAGAAATGATGTTACCTTTCTTGGTATTGTTGCTGGCTTGACAGAAATGTCAGCCCCACCTAGTTTATTATACCTCACAAACACTTTCAATTACACCTTTTTTTTTTTTTTTTTTTTTTGTGGCAGCAGAGGTAGACTGGGTAGTTCAGAGGTCAGGCTTCTGGCCTAAAATCTTTGCACTTACAAGTCACTAAGTATTTGTCCTAACCCTCTCACCCCCGCAGCTCCTGGTGACTTGCAGCCACAGGATGTGTGCGACAGAGGTGTTGGGACAGTAAAAAAGATCTCATCGGTCTGCAAAAGATGAGGCCTCCTCCACAAACCTGTTTGTGGCCAGCGGCAGATGGCAGCATGCCAGTGGAAGTGGGACCCTACCTCTCTGCTTTTTGAGGATGGTTTAATAATCAGAAAAATATTACACAGAAATGCAGCCATGGGGAGATAGAATCACAGAATCATAGAGTCATAGA
>NW_010127535.1:0-11376 GCF_000699245.1 Pterocles gutturalis | reverse complement strand
GATTTTACACAGATAAAGAAGCAATCTTAGTTTTTGCAGTGAAAATGCTTTTTCTTTGCCATTTTGTTAGGTATTAACAGCAAAGCCTGGGGAAGTGAGGGCTTACCAAGCCCTTACTGTACTTTGGCAAGTAGGATGTGAAATTCAGCTACTGCACATGGTAAGTTTTTTTGTACCAGCTGACATTGTCTAATGCCATGGACATGTTTTTAAAAAAGGGTTTATAGCATTTTACTATTGTAAACTAATTGGAAGGTAATTTGATGTTTAAGTTAGTTGGAGAACTATTGAAAACTTTTGGATATAAAAACCTGAAACTGTCCTGTTTTGCATCAAGCTCTTTCACTTAATCAGCATTTAGGAACCAACCTTCATAGTTTAAATGTTTTGCTAATCTAAAATTAAGTTTCATGATCTATTGTCTTCCATGTACCTTATACCATGAGGTATACATTAAGGTAAATATTAAGGAGTTGAGGAATGAGATGATGCTCAGGGAACCTACTACATATGTGTGCCCCGGTTGTACAGTGTTTGCTGTACATGTGCTTGTAGCTACTTCAGGAGATAAGTTATTGAGCTGGTGGGACTGCTGGTTGGACACTCTGTACAGCAGTTCTTATGGTCACCTGTCAGTTTTTAGCTTTGGCTCAAATTTTGAACTTGAAACCAATAGGTAGCCCCACTAATATGTGGTAATATATGCAAGTTATTTGATTATAAGTAATTTACCAGTGCTACTCAGATACTTTGTCAGGAATGGGATTGAATAATATTTTCAGTCTAGCCTTTGTATGCTTATTGCTTGCCTTTTTTCTTTCCTAGTTCTAATATATTTACATGATTTTAAAGTAAATGTTAGCATGAGGATAAACTTCTAATTTGACAGGATTCATTGTAAATGTCTTTCCAAATTCTAACCAAGCACTTCAATTCTGTAATATATTTGCTCACTCCCATAGGAACCTTGGTCATCATTTGTAACTAATTTGAAAAATGGGGGACTGGCAGTACCAAAAAGCATGGTAAGATAATTTTGTGCACTTTTCTTCTTTTGGAGATGCATATAAATCACTTTAATTAAAGGTTAAATTAACTTTATACCAGCATTTACACATATATTTTTTGGCTGTGAATAGTGTATTTTTTAAGAAGTGTTCTTCTAATTAAAACTTAGGGGTGGCATGTAGAGGCATTAGAAGTGGGTGAAGAATTGCTATTAGCTTAGAAACTGAAATAAACTAGTATCTTTATGATGGAAAAAAAGATAGTGGATAGATCGCATAAAAGGATGTGAATAGGTAAAGTCTTTTTCAAAAGAAGTTACTGACAGGGTCACATCTACTTGCTTGATCAAGATGTGTTACCACAGTTAATAGCACAATCATTATGCTGCTGGTTTTGATTAAAATGGTTATTCACGTGTCCAGTGTAGATTCCATATGCTAGTTAATTGCTGAAAAGTGTAAGTCTCAAAACTTGAGACTTGAGAAGTGGAAAAATACCACGTGTAGAGTTCTTTACTTTTCTCTTTTAAAGAAGTTACGATGTTCTTTTGTATAATATAAGAATGTTTCTGTTTAATACCAATAATATAAAAGCATGTTTGCTTAATATTTGGTTTTACCCTCCGCAGAAAACTACTATGGCAGTATATTGAGTGTTGTTTGAAATGTTACTGTACGATAGAAGTGACTATAAGGAAATGTGAGTGACCTAAGTGTGTTGCTATAAAGCTATGTAGAGAGGTGTGTCAAGTGATTATGTAAGATGTATTGTGACAGCCTAAGGAGAAGTACAAATGTGAGATCTATTGGATGATACATCCATTGGTGCTAATACAGAAGTTCATTTATTTCAGTTAAAGACTTCACCTCCTCCCACTTTCATAAAATCCTCAAGTTGCAATATTGTCTTAGTGTTAAACTCAAATAATTCCATCTTTATATACAAAAGGCAGGCAGAACTGATACCATGCATAGTACAGGAGTACTATAGGCCATATAATCTCCTGAAAACTCACATCAAACCTGTTTTGTCTATTTCCACTAAGAAAGTTCAGTCTTAAAAAATAAAAATAAAACCAAAGTGATAGCATGTCTGTTTTGTTTCCTATTTCCTTTCCTGTTTGGGGGACAGGGAGAGGTAAAGCATCTTCGTTCTAGGACAAAGTTTTAAAGCCTCAGCTTACACTGAAATAATTTTGCTAAGACTTCTAAAACTCTTTTAGAAATGTTACTGGTGGCACAGTTGAAATGCTTACTCTTAGCTAAAGACACACACTGTCTTAAAAATTACTCCAGTGGCTTGTTTTGTTTTTCTTGCAGTGGCTGCCAAATGACCATTTATGTTTGGTACGACTGACTCCTCACCAAAATCTATTTATAGGAGGCTTGAATCCCACTACTTCATCTACCTTTATTTTCATGGTGAAACAGTGTCTTGCTAAACCCACGTCCAGACTTACTGATAAATTAAAGTAAGTAAGAAAGAATTACAGTTTTTATACTTTTTCTTTAGAGAGATATAGGAAAATATTAAATATCACAGGTGGTAAAAACTTGAGGTTTGACAGGAATGTTGACAAGTATTTAAAATGTAGACGAGCAGTAATTGTCTGTACTCCAGTGGAGATCAGGTCATGTATCTGCAAGATCACTCACTTTACAGACATAATAAAGTCACCAAGAGTTTTGCAGGTATAGAAATTACAAGTTGAAAAAGAGTTTCAGTTTATAACAGACATCAAAGCAATGCTAATGAAAACAGCTGAAGGTTACTGAAGGTGGAGTGGTATTGTCCTCAAATGGCTTTCTGTTATCTAATTAAAAAAATAGGCTTTAGACTTATATAGCAATTATACAACTGGCTTTAATTATTCTTTTTGGTATTACATTGGAGGTATTCGCTTTGCTTTATGATCTGTAGATTTCTGTTTCCCATAAATGGGAAGTGTTTGCAGTCTGGAAAGCATTGACTTCAACTTGTTAATGAAAATAATTAATATATATCTCATTTTCTGGTAGTGGTTTATGGAAGTTAATTTCCAGAAAGGAAAAAAAAAAAACCCAACCCTAATAAATTCCAGTAACTCACTTAGCAAAGACAAGTGCAAAGATCTTTAATGGATTTCTTTCCTAAAGCTCAGGGGTGTACCTAATCTCCACTCGATCCTTCATCCAGGAAGTGGAGCTAACCTTGAAGGCTTCTAATGTGCATCTTCTCTGTATTTATACACCCTTTTCTTGTCTGGGAAATAGTTAATGTATATGCACATTTATAAAAGGTCTCGTTTTCACAGCAGTGATGTAGATGGGGAGACAGTGGATACATCTGTTTATATATAGAAAAAAATACCTGGGAGATGTTAAGTCACACTAACTCATACTATACTGAATCATCTTCTTGAAGATGACCTTGGCTTTAATTTCCCAGGCATTGAAGAATAACCCCTTGTCCTGGTTTCTGCTGGTACAGAGTTAACTTTCATCGCAGTAGCTAGTAATTCTTTCCCCCATCGCTGGGAGGAGGGGGTGAGCGACTGCGTGGTGTTCAGATGCCAACCAGGTTTAAACCACAACACCCCTTTTTATGCTGTAATGCCTGTTACTGACTTAAGCAGTTGGGGTGGAAGGAGGAGGGAGGGCATCTACCCTCTAATGAGCTGTCTTATGTGATTTGGTATTGTCTATGTCTGCTGGGGGCTTTATTTTGTATTTATATGTCTTATTAGCAGAGGTTTCTTCCTATTTGCAGTATGGATTGAAAATAACTTGTGTTGTAGGAAGATGTTAACTTCTTCTAGAAGCTGTGAAAGAGTGAAATGGACATTCAGATACTGTTTCTTGCTTTTTAATTTTTGACAGAAATAAATGCTCCATTATTGTTTTTCTTTGTTTGTTTGTTTCAGTTCGTGGAGCTTGGACAGTGGTGGCAAATTACTGAGTCAGCTAGAAATTCCAAACAATGCTCAAACACGTAACTTATACCCAGAAGACTATAGGCGTCTTTTTGAGGCTTTGCAAAACTCTGATATGTTTACTGAAACTTGGTTTCATGATGAAGTCTTGGAAAGTATAAGGAACATAAACTTATAAACCTAAAGCTGCTGTCTTTTGGAAGATCACCTTTGCTTCTGGAAGATTACTTTGATAAGAAATGATTTAAATAAAATCAGACATGCTGTTAGCTAGATTTTTTCCTGTCCAAAGAGGAAAACAATTTAGCAAGTAACAAGAGCCCTTCTACACAGGATGAAAGTAATGGATTCACAGTTATTTGATCACAATCCTATCTAGAATGGACAAACTTTGCATCTTTTCCAGGAGCATATTAGTGACCTGTTGCTTTTGGATTTACCACTTAAATGGAACTTTTTGTTACACTGCTCTATATTTACATTTGAAAAAAATAACAGACCAAATATCATTATTTGTGTGGTTTGTATTTTAGTGCTAAGTGATTTTAATGCCCTTCCCCATATTCACAAAATACTTAGGTCTTTACAACCACTGAATCTGTTATATTGTCTTGTGATCTAAAAACCATGCAGTCTAAAGTCAGCATAATATCAATAAATCAATAGTGGTGGGTTAATAGAAGACAAGGTAATGACAGCATGATAAAATATCAACTGAGAGTTGACTTTTTTTTAACTAAAGATTGTTATATCTCTGTTGAAAAAGTCATAACAATCCTTTCTTTTGAAAAACTGAAAACAACATTGGGCAGCCTGTTCTAGATTACAATATATGAACACCTATATGCGTATAGGCTTTATCTTATTTTAGGTCTAAAACCAAAGTCACCAGAACATTCAGTGCTGTATGAAGAGTTTGGAAAAAAAAAATCATCTTACCTGCAACCTTTGTTAATACGTATTTGTTGAATGTGTATTATATGTACAAAATAATTTACTTCAAAACCATATGCTATTAAAATTCTCTTTTTAGGCATAGTATTCCATAATGCAACCTGTTCCTAGTTTCTTCTCCTGTCTTACCATGTAACTCTTCTGTTGTTGTCTGATAGTGCTGGCAGGCTGTACGGGTTGTGTTCTCTGCTGTCTCCTCTGGGAAGAACTGTGGCAAAAAAATATGCTTTTTATTTTAGCAGAGCGTGAGTTAATAAAATGCCTTTTTTGTAAAGGCTCAGCTATTTTCAGGTTTTGGAAAACAGCATCAACCACAACAATGCAAACACAGAATTGTATATTTTGAGCACAGTGTGAGGTACAGATGTGATAAGCATTCTCCTCTGTATTTCCAGCTGCAGAAGAAAAATTGATTTCAAGCAGCCTCAGTTCACTCTGCTAGCTAGGCTACAGCTGTCAAAGCTGTTGATACGCCTTTGTAATGTTGTTATGATGAAATGACTGGAAAGGCTGAGGATTAATTCGCAGTCTGTCTCGGAGCGTTACTGGTGTTCTGGTGTAGGTTGTGAAGATTTGAGGCTTTCTTTCTGTTTACATCTCTTGGGATTTCAGACAACTTGCATTATAAATTGACTATGAATGGCTAACTTGCATTAATGGAAGCAATTCTACCTTTTTTCAGTCTTGGTAGGTGGTAACTGTCTTATCAACTGGTCTACAAGAATGCAGTGTCAGCTGGGCTGATTCCGTCCTCCCCGCCACATGAATCAGATCCCTTGCTCTTGTTGCAGCAAGATGTCTCATATCAACATGGTTGATATAGTTGATACAGGAAAAGTATTCAATGCATAAAATAAAACACCACTGCTGTCTGTATAAAATTCCTTAACTGTGTTGCTGATAACACTTCAAACATGAACTGAAAAAAACTAAAATTATTTGTTATGATTTTTTTTATGCTGCTGGAAAACAGCATTTACTGAGACAATGCAGAGACACCCAAGGTAACAGTGGGAGTCTGTAAGTGGGAGGAATATTGTGTAACTGGAGACTTGAAATGAGATTTGATTTCTAAGTGTAAGCAGTATGTTTAGCCCTGATCACGAATGTGAAATGAAGAGAACAATGCCATAAAAATGGTTTTGGTATTGATGGAAGAGATGGAAAAAAATGAAAATCACTGTTGTACGTGAATAAATACGGGGGAGTGAAATTGAAGTAGGTCTATGGATTTGATTAATTGAGGCTATCCACTCTTCCTGCTGCTGTAGGTTTACGGCTTCTTTGGGATAATGTTGAATGCAAGCTTTCAGGGAAATTTGAAATTGTATATACAGGCATGCTTTTTTTTAATGATTTTTAACCAACCCCGTACTACCTGTGTTCCTTTCCTTTGCATATCTGCCTTTGCCTTATTTCTCCATATGTTGCTGGAATATTGAGCCAATGTCTCTTCAGTTATTTTTGATTCATGTAAATGCAAAGACAGGACTTACAACTAGGAGAACTATATACATTTAGGTTAATATTTACAGTTTAATAAGCCTCAAAAATGTTATTCAAAGAGAAAACAAAGCTGTAGATTTACTCAAAATTTCAAATGCTAAACCTCAGAAGAGAAGATCTTCATGCTAACTTTGAGACCAAAAGCTTTACAGGAACTACGGTGGGATAGCAAAGTTTCCTATTTCTGAAAGTGCATAAATTTGCAAATGAGTTACTGTGCCAGGTACCATAAGTAATAAAAAATTCTGGAAGTGGCACCAACACTTAAAAATGTTGCACAATTTAGTTGTTGTTTTTACATAGTTTTGTGTTGTGACACTGGTTTTATATAAGATATAAAATAATATATTTAAAAATTACATTAACTATCTGCAAGATGTTGGGCAGATTTATTTCTTCCTGTGTTTTCCTGTCTTTGAATCTGTGATCATTCATGACATGAAGGTTACAACATGCATACAACATACTTAATAGAAAGTCCACTGTATAGCATATTCTTTTCAATTATTTCCAGACTGTGGGGTTGTAATTTCTTTTTTATTTTTTCCTTTTTTTTCTTTTTTTTTTTTCCTTCCCAAGAATTATTTAATTCATGAACCTCTACATGATACATCTATCAAGTAGAACTCTAAAGTCTTCCTCCCACTCTTCAAATACTGTTTCTTAGAGGAGTTGCCAAGAAAACGGCTTTTGGCATGCCATGTTAAAGCACCTATATATCATAGTTTGTATATTGATTGTAACTTCAGAGGTGCTAAGTCTTTTCTAATGGCCCTCATCATTTGTGCCATCCATCTGCCTGGAAAAGAAAATTACGTGACTGTGATGGCAATTGCCTGACATTTTGCTGAACTATATTAAAATCATAGCAAACACAAAGAAGCTTGGTCCTTTTGATGCCCAGTTAACAAGAAATTTTGCCACTTGGAATTAGGAGATCAGTCATGTCTGGATTCTATAGTTAGTAGTTCACTTTTGATCCAGAAGAAGGGTTTGTGACCTAATTAACACAGTAGAGGATGACTAGTCAACACAGTAGGTGATGTGATAAGGGATTGTCAAGGTGGCATGTGTATATACGGGCTACCAGGCTTGTTCAGCATTGGACATTTTAATAGTTACAGCTTAGCCTTGCAGGTAATAATGATAATGTTGATAGTAATATAAACATCAAACTTGAGAAACAGATTGTGTGATGTGGTTTAAGATGTATAAGTGTGATAGGAAGAACCTGAGGCTTCCTGAGAAACATGTTGAGTTAATTGTTCTGGGAGGCTAAACGCAGTCTGTGGGGCTGTAGATTGGAAACTCCAGTGTAAGCTTTGCAAGCCTTTAATTAGCAAAGCTGTACCTTTCTTCTGGAAACATTAAGAAAATGTAAATAACAAGTAACTTTTCCAGAAAGGACAAGTCAGTGGTAGATGTTTTTTCACTCACATGGTATCCTTGCTCAATAGCTATTGCGTCTTCCCTTGTGTATGCTGTTTAACATGTCACTGCCAAAAATAGACACGCTGGCTGTCTCCCCAGCTGATAAAACGCAACACACAGCAAGGATAGGAAGCCCAAGGGAAATTAGGGGTAGTTAAGATACACCAAATGGAACAGTCAGTTACTCATCATGTAAGCAGGACTTTAACAATTGGTAAGACACCAGACAAACAGCTAAGAAATTATGCTGATGGACTTCAGAAACTTGTTTCTGCCATCTGAAGGAAATGAGTCAGGGAAGACTCAAGTAAAAGAAAGTTTTTGTAAAGTTTATACTAAAAAAATCAACAGGTAAAATCTATGTAACTGAGTGAAATTTATTATACATTTTTGCTTAAAATACTTATGCAGTGAGTTTTTAAAAATTTTACATTCTATAATAATTTTTTAACTATCATACCAACATTAAAAGTGAAGAGATCTCAAGAGATTCCCATGTGCTCATAAAAGATCTGTCTGGTTGTAAGCTTTCAAATAATTATTTCATAGCTATTCTATGCTGTCAGTGACACAGTTTTTGTATTAATCCAAAATTTAACATTTTGTGGTTTTAGCCATATTTTGTCGTGTTGGTCAGAATGGGTATTGCACATTTATGACTAAAGAGCAGAATTTGGATTATTTCATTACTGCATTTTTTTTCTGTAAATTCATGTTGTAAAACATGTTTTTTATTGAGATAAAAAAGATAAACTTCCACTAGGGTGTCCCATCTACTGGCAGTAAGGAAGTATGACTAATTCAGCAGCATCAGCTGCAATTAAGTGATATTTCTTTCAAAAGTGCCTCCATTACATGCCTTGACAGCTGCTTCTGGCCCGAATGTGTCATGCATGTCAAATAGCTGTTGGGAAGTCTGACCTGTCTAGGTCAGTGGATGACTTGGTCATATAAACCCCTCATCCTACTAACAAGGATTAATTCAACTAAATATAATCAAGGGCTAAATGTCCACTTATTGGAATATATAGCCATAATATCATTATGCTTTTCAGAAAATTCAGAGTGATGTTTCAGAAAACATCTGAGTTGGGCGTTCAGTTGATCACCACTGCTCAAAGACTGTGTTGAATGGCCCTCCGAGGCAGAACAGTCTGTAAACTGCAGATGTAGATATCCAGAATCAGCTTTCCAGGCTCTTCTTACAGATGTCAAAATATCCCAATGCTGCATCAATGAAAATGTTTATGCTGTGTTTAAAAGCTTATCTATAGTATTATTACAATTGTGTTGTCATATCAATTGAAATGCTTGTCAGCCAAAAGTTGTTCTTTGGCTTCTGGGGCTTATTTCACTGTACAACTGATGCCAAGCTGATAAAAGCCCCTCTCTTCAGGTATTCATTCTTGGGGTTTTGCTAGAGTAGCTGGGCTCTCTAAGGTTGTGATTTTATTTGTGTGTGTGAGTATGAAAGAAGGCTGTCATTCCCTCAGACACATTTTTGTACTTTGTGAGGCTTTGTTGTGGGACATGTGAGTGAGAAAACCTGACCTGGAAAACAGAAAGTAATGAAAGCTACCTCTGGTATTGTATATTCATATTAGCTCTTCCCTGAGTGCACTTCTTGCAGTTCCTGGGTAGGACTTTAAGTTCATGCTCTTTGTGTATTGTTTGACCATTCACCTCTTAAGTTTATCCACCCAAGAGATAAACATTAACTTCTGTTATCACTAGGTTTACGTTACAGGCTTTGGGCAGTGCCTGCTTAGAAACTCAATAAAACAACACAGACAGGGCAACACGGAAGATTGAATAGGTGAAGGAGCAAAGCATACTAGCCAAATACAGAGACAGTCATTTAAAATTTTAATAACTGTTAAGGATAATTCTTCAGTATCTCACAATATCACTGTAATTGAACACTTTAAAAATTTGCTAGGACAACTAAAGATAAGCATAGTAATGTACATAACTATTTAACTGACAGCCAGATTGCTGTCAGTTCTCTCAGTAATGAATTATGTCACTCCAGCATTTAAGTGAATGTCAGAATATATTTTTCTGTAGGAATCCTGTTGCTTGAGGTACCGTGGTTCTTCCCAACAGCAGCATTTTGGATATGCATATTGCCATTTCTGATTACTGTATTGCAGACTGAAATAATCATCACTGAGAACAAAACGGAGTATGTTGTAGAAATGAAAAGCTCTTTTGCGGAACTGTTAGGTCTGTCTCTCGGTGTTCTTTGACCAGACGACTCAACCCTCCTTTCCAAAACACAAGCCCTACCTCCCTCTATAGGCATAATAAGGAAAAGCAGACTAGGTCGATGTGCAGTTCAGCACATGTAGCCTGCATCACGTGTGTAACCTCATAAATGAATGAAAGCTGTGTAGACCCATATGGAAAGCACCTATCATCTCAGGGGCTTTGAGCATCACCATTTCAGAGTGGTGCTCCTCGTTAATCGTGCAAGTGATTTACTTTTCCCCTGTCATTTATCTGAACTGATGGCTCTGATAAAATGTAGCTGGTGTACGGGGCACGTTCCCAGTGATACACACGGCCAGAGCTTGGGCGCCGAGCAGCTCCCAGCCCAGTGATAATTCTTTGCATTCAGGTAACAATGAGATCCAGAAATACGTCCAGATGATAGCTCATAAGTAAAATATCTTGTTATGGTACGTTTTGTGACAGAACCATTATTGTATCTCTTCTTTTAATATTAATAAAACTTTAATATTTTGATTAAATAATGAACTGAAAGGTCTATATCTTCTGCAATATGATGAACCCCCTGCCTGAGATCTGACTTCTCTATGCTGGTTTCAATGTCACATCAGTAAAGTCCCTGACAAACCCTTGGGCGTCAGTACAAAATGAGTATGATTTGCACTTCGTGGTACACTGAAGGATGCAGCGGACTTGCTGTGTTCATGTGCATCGGCTGGGGGGGCTTTCTGGATTTCTCCGGTCCGGAGGAACGCCCTCCTCTGCGCAGGCGGCCTGGGGAAGTTCACTTCCTTCCACACAGAGCTGTGGGGATGCCATCTCCACGTGTCCTCACGCCACTTTCATTTTGGTATGTGTGTTTTTCCACTTCCTAGTCAGTGTCGGGGCTGGCTTTCTACAGAAATGAAACGGTGACGGTGCCGGATGAGGCTCAGGTGGAACGTGGATGTCACAAAGGTCCCTGGCCTCATGATTACCAAGATTCATGATCAGGCATTTTCTCACTGCCTCATTCCCCTCAAAAACCAACCAACCCACGAAGTTATGAAGTAACTGTAAAACACTCCAGCACGCTCCCTGCTTGTCACTGGCTACAGAAACATTGATGGGTTACTGGCAGTGTATTATTAACCCCCTCTCCAGGCAAACGGCTGCCCTCTGCCCCGCGGCCTCTCAGGTACAGACGAGAGATCTGCTCTCGGCCCGGAAAAACGTGTATCGAGTCCTGCAGAACAAGGCGGGCCGCCTCCTGCCCGCCCCCGGCCCGCAGTTAAGATGGCGGCGGAAGCGCCGCGTCACGTGCCGGTGGGCGGGGCCGCACCGCGCTCTCTCTG
>NW_010127534.1:610-1006 GCF_000699245.1 Pterocles gutturalis | reverse complement strand
CTGGGGAGGCTGGAGCTGGGGGGAACAGAGACAACAGCAAATTCCCACGGAGCAGACAGCACTTCAGCTTGGTTCTGGTGGTTTCCCCTCCTGTAGCACCGAGGCTCCTCCACTCCCTGTTGCCTGCACATGTTTGTTTGGCTGCTGCTTCTCCTGGGATGCTCCCGGGATGTCTCACTTTGTTTCATGGTCCAGCGTGCGCCGTGCCCGAGGGGGTCCTGCCCCTTCCCCACCAACACAGCTGCTGCCTGCCCCTCCCCGACCCAACTCTCGGGGTGCACTGGCTGCAGGATGGGTGCAGATCCTGCCGAATGTGCTGGAGGGGGAGGACAGGAGCTCTCTGCCCCATCAGTGTGCTGGAAATTGGCTGCTCCTGGCTGGGGTGGGGCCGGGGGG
>NW_010127534.1:0-579 GCF_000699245.1 Pterocles gutturalis | reverse complement strand
GGCAGTGTCACCCGTGCTGCACTGATCTGTGACACCACAAAGGCTCTTAAGCCAATTAAAGCCGCAACTCTCAGCCCTGACCCTCCAGGACATGTTGGTTCTCAAGCTGCAGCTGAGGTTCTTGCTAATCTTGGGATTTGGGATGAGCTGGGGTGACCAGTTTAATGCAGTTTGCTAAACCCATTAAGCGAGGCCGGATCCGGCACAGGTGGATGTGCGGTTTAAGAAGTGGTTGAATAAATTCTGCACGTGAAGGGAAAGCTTTTCCCCAGGCAGGGCACTGTGCCCTTTGTCCATCATCTCCCCTTTTCCCCCAATTTCCCTCCTTCCTCCCTTCCTCGGAGGGTCTCACCCCACCCCAATCTCTGCCAAACACCCCCAAAAATCCTAAAAATCCAGGGCACACCCGCTCTGAGCGCTAATTCTGAGATTATCCCAAATTAAAGCCACTCTTAGAAGTTAGGTCTTGATGCATGTGGAAATACTCCGCTCTGGAGTCGGTGCCGGTTGCATGATGGTGGAAGCAGCAGCGGCGCGGGCTCGGCGGGGGGACGGGCGAGGGGATGCTGCATCCCGGGG
>NW_010127533.1:0-8868 GCF_000699245.1 Pterocles gutturalis | reverse complement strand
AGCTTTCTCAATATCCTGGGTAGCCAGGTTTCCCACTTTCTTTGGAGGGGGCTCACATTTTCCCTAGTCCTCTTTTTATCACTTACATACCTATAGAAGTACTTCCTGTTGCCCTTAACGTCCTTGGCCATATTTAATTCTGTTTGGGCTTTAGCTTTCCTAACCTGATCTCTGGCTTCACAGACAGTGTCTCTGTATTGTCCCCAGGCTACCTGTCCTTGCTTCCACCCTCTGTATGCTTCCTTTTTTTGTTTGATTTTGCTCAGGAGTTCCTTGTTCATCCATGCAGGCCTCCTGGCATTTTTGCCTGCCTTCTTCTTTGTTGGGATGCATCGCCCCTGAGCCTGGAGGAAGTGATCCTTGATGATGGTGTAAGAAATCATGTTCCACTCTTTAATGCTAATTCAGTGAAAATGGATCACCTTCACAGGCATTTGTAACTGTTTTAGGAGCCGCTCTCAGTGGTATATTTTTAAGCTTGGATGTTTGAGTTTTCTTTACCATTATTTGAAGCATCTGAGCATCTCCAGGGATGTTGAATGTAAAGGGGACGAGACCATCTTTACTAGAAATTTCAGTCTTCTTCACTGGGGATTTTCCAGGCAAGGTAACTGTAGCAGTGACAGGTAGAGAGGCTGCAGGAGAGCCATCATTTAAAGTGACGGATGCCTATTGGAAAAACAATGTTTTTGTGTTACTTTAAGGAAATGCGTGGGTTTAAAAAATGCCCACAAACAAGAATAAATTATTTTTATAAACTGAGAAGAAACAAAAAACCGTACCCATTAGTGTCTGAAAATTTGAGCTTTGAGAGAAGGGCTAGCAATTGATTCAGTCTAGACTCCAGGTAATGTAAAAATCCGCGAACACAGATTAACAGCTGCCCCAGATTTTCACTTAGCATCTATTAGATCTCAGCTGATGCCAGAGATACTTTTCTGCAACTCTTTGTAGAAAACTTTGTAGAAAAACTTGAAGATGTGAAGTTTAAAACCCAAAAACTGAAATGCATTTTTTTAAAAGGACAGGATCCTGTTTTAGTTTTCAGAATTTTAATTTGATACGGGATTAATTTGATACAATGTTATTATATTAATCTTTTGAGATGGCAGTGAGGAAGAGACTGCTACATGTTTTAGAAAACCTTGTAGTGCAGCAGGGCATAGATGACTTCCGGAACAGACACACAACTTTTTCTGGCTTCAGTTTCCTTGCTCAGGCTCTGTGTGTACAGAAACAAGGCAAACCAGGGACACAAACAGTAGCTCCATATTGGGCCTGTTCCTGAAGGTCTCTGTGTCCTACAGAGCTCCCACTGGATCAGATAAGGGTCTTATAAACAGGGCAGCTATAGATCCCTTGCTAGGGGGGCAAATGGACACAGGTGGCTAAGCACTACATACCACAACAGAGAAGGGGGCTCCAGGCACAAAATACTTTTTGGTGTTAGATAGGTCAACAACATAAGGAGATTTCACAAACTTCACATTGCTGAGTTCCTCTTCCCTCATCTCACCACCTGTTAATATCAAACAGCACAGGTTGCTGTGGGAGCAATAACTATGTACTTGCATATTACCATAGCATCCATCATTTCTGTTTTCAAGATTAGTTGCATTTTTAGCAGCGTATATAAATAAAACTGAAATATGACCGCTCCCCAAAGAGCTTTAGTCCTGAGAACAGGAGGAGACGGGTGCGGGCGGATGGGGAACACAGCCAGAGCCAGGCCAGCGCAAGGGCAGTGCTGCCCATGTGGTGGTCCAGCGAGCCTGTGCTGGCAGGTGAGTGCTCCCAACAGCTCAGACACGGACGGAGACCTGGAAAGTGGTTTGTTACTCACAATATAAAAATCCCCTCTAACACATCAATCAGAGCAAAGTGCCTGCAAACGCAGAGCACACTGGTACCACAGGAGCCACTGTGGCTGTGCACCTCCCCTTCCGAGCTCTTGAGGCTTGGTTCCTCGGGGAAGACTACATCAAAGTTCAACATAAAAGTCATTCAGAATCAGAAGAGGGGTTTGGAACTTATATCTCTAATTTTCTGAAAGAGTTTTTTTTGGTTTTTTGTTTTTTTGTTGTTTTTTTTTTTTGACTACTAGTGAGAGTTAATATTACCCAATATCATCTTCTGTAACTCTGCACCTACAAGACAGCTTGAGCATCTTCTTCCCATCTAAGACTCTTCTAGTTAAACAACTCAGTCTTCTAGTTAACTTTTAGTTAAACCACTACCCATAACTACTTCTAAAAAAGCTGGTTACATGGCTTGCTTTAAACTAAGTGCATTTAGAGACATACTTTCAATGTCCTTGTTTTTCACTTTAACACTCCAAGGTTGAGAGGTGTCAGTAAAGTGCACCAGCCTTGGCTTGTCATGCATATACCTGGCTAACAATACCAAACCCGGCAAGCATACAAATGTGGAGGCAGCCTGACTTCAGGGGAAAGAGGAAGTGTGCACAGCGTGGTAGAGACCTTGCCACACCATGAAATCTTATGTCTATCATGCTGGTGTGGTAGCAGGAGGTTTTTCAGCCCTTTTTGCTCTTGCAGTAAATGTTGCAGCAATAGCGCATTTAAGTACCTACAGTAGATAATGCTAAAGAACTGCAGAGCTGCAATGCATTGGACTTAATTTTAGGATTCTAAGGAATCTTAATTAATATTTAGGATTTTTAGGAATTTTTAGGATACTAGTAATTCTAAACTAACTGACTAGACTCCTTCTATAGCCAATGGGAACAGACACCTCTAGAGTGCTGTTCATCTCATACATTCTCTGTACTGATTATACAAAATGCCTGAGCATCAAGCTCTGACTGGACACTTTACTTTCAGATATTTAAAATAAAAGGGATTAATTTCCCTATAAACAACAAGAAAAATCTTGCCCATCTTGGAAAGACCAGCTTCATTGCAGATTCAACTTCAGAGGTCAGCACTTAGGTTGCAGCTCTCACCTTAACCTCGTATGACTAACAACAATGCTTGCTACAACCCAAATAACCCATCGACTGCTGCATCCAGTTCAACTCAGTGCTTGCTTGTGGGCAGCTCTAAGATATCTGTGGGCCTACTCAATTTGCTTAGCACTGCTGTGAACAAATATCTATACAAATCCCTTGTAATGATCTATGGAAATATTTATCTGTCCTCTAGGAAAACAAAGGTAAAGAGCCACTGAAAAACTTCTGGATAAGCATGCTCCAGGCTCCTGTCTGAACAGAAAGACCAGGCTATTTGGGCTATGTTGTACTTGTGCATATGCCAAGTATCAGAACCTGAGAGGGCTGTGGGGATGCATAAGAGGACAAGCCGGACTTAAAAGGGCTAGATCTTCCTCTGCATCTCACTGTGGCTGTCAAACATATGCTTAACCTTTAGACTGACAGCTTAGCCTGCTGAGATGTCAAGCTCAACTGATAACTTTGTATGTATGGAAGTGGTAGATGTGACTGAGGTGAGTGCTCAAACAATATCTCAAGGGTAGCAATTTATTTGCGTTTGTACAGGTGTCTCATGCCACTTCAGATGGACTAGGTTATCATCTTAGATATCCTCAAGGGGCTACTTAATACCCTATAGGAGAGTACTTACAGGAGGCTTGAGCACTGCTGGAACAGCAGTGGAAGACCACATAGAACTACATAGGGCAGTTAAAGTGGTACTGGACGTTTGTGGTCAGGTAAGTGAATCTCAGCTGAGATAAGTTTGTGCACAGAAGGGGGTCAGATGAGATTGTCATGCATTATAGCACAAGCAAACTTTGCAGTGCAGATTGGTCCAGTGGGACAAGGTTTACCACATGGAGGATCCCACTACAGAAAGATCATTATAAATATTACAGACTGTATCAGCCAAGGCATAGTGTACTCACTTGCAGTTTCTACAGTGGTAACAGCAACATATAAATAGAAACCTTCCAGAGTGAAAATACTCTTTCTTAATTTCTCTTCCAGAAGTGTTGTATTTAAAGTAACTCTTCCTTTTCCATTTTGAATCTAAAACAAAAGAAGAAAAAGAAAGGGACAGCTCTTGCTGTTTTATTGCCATCAAAATTAAAAATTTGTTGCTTGTAGAACAGCTGCGATATTACAGGAATCTATATTTCAGGGATTTCTGACAGTATTCAGCTCAGGTGGGATAAATTAGAATAGTTCCATGAAACTTCAGTACTTACTGATAGCTGTTGTTCCAGGCCTGGAAGAAAGACTTTTTTCTCATTTTCATCAATTATGCCAAATCGCACATATGCAACGCCTTGAATCCCTTTCCCATAAGAGTGTCTTTGGAAGGAAGAAAAGTGAGGAGGTGAATCATTACATTAATAAAAACCAAGCATAAATCAAACTAATATTTTTATGTGGAAATAAAATAGGGATATCTGTAGGCATCCCATCTGTAACTAGTATCTTGAAACCAGAAAAATAGTTGCATTCACTGATAACAAAAACATGAAGGCTTTTACTGGTCCATGTACAAAGTGGTGATTTCAAGCGCAGACAAATATATGGAGTAAATCGCATTGGCAGAATCACACGTGGGGACATCATCCCCAAAGGGGATGCAAGGGAGATACCTAGTCCATTTAGCTTGGATGAACAGCTAATTCCTTTGTATGAGACACGTCTTGAATAGAGTATTTAAAATAAGGGGCCAGAGAACCATCTGAGGGACCGATATAAAGTATTTGGTACCTCTGAAGACCTCAAGAGACAGATCCCACCTGCTGCAATTTTAGTACCTGCATTAGGCAGAGTAGACACCCTCCACCCCACGTCCTTCCTGTGGATTTAGGCAGTGTAGCACAGGGACATCTTGTAAGTGAAATATTTGCCAGATAGGTATCTGGCCACAACACCCCTGAACTTTCCATAAAGGTCATGGAGAGAGAGGGTAGGGCATGTTGTTGTGCCTGGCAGGATCCTTACTCAAGGAAACCCTGTCAGATCCATCCTGTTGCAGCACAGCACACAATGTGCTACATGAGACCTGTCATGGCCATGGTGGTGTCTTCTGCTTGAGGAAATCCTGCTTCATCTCAGTACTGTAATGGCTTATTTTTGTTTAAACAAAGTGTCTTTCAAATTGACCTGATCAGCATCACTGACCTATACCAGTGAAACTAACTGAGAGGCAGTTCTTATAAAAACTTCTTAAAATGTCAGAACTAATAACTGCGGGAAACAACAGTCAGTATACCAAATAACTGTTCATTGCATGCATGGGCAGTTCAGAGAAATAAGTTCAATTATCAGGAATTCAATATGTTGATCTTGATGAAATTCAGGCAGTCAGTGTAGCACCACTAGGACCTTTTCCAATAGATGAAAAAGAGTATCCAGTCATGCACTCCCATTATTCCTCTTAAATAATTATGTTGTTAATGACTAGTGAAGTATATATGAAGTTGCACAGTCTGTAAACTCAAAATTGAGTGCTGCAATAACATAAAGTGAAAATTTTAGAAAGGACTAAAGTATTAAAATGAGTTATCAGGTATCATTTTATATCACAACATCAAGTAACCATGATTAAAGCTAATAATTATTCAGTAGAACCAAACAAAGGTAAGCAAGAGGCTATAGGAGGAGTTGAGTTTGTTCAGCCAAGCAAAAAGAGGTAGATACAGGGTTCTGTCTGCTCTCTCAGGATGCACAGGGGAAAGGAAGGATCAGCACGGTGAAGGCGAAGAGTTCAAGGACAGTAGGCAGAAGACCAAGAGGGCACAAGCTGGTCAGGGATGAATTTAGACCAGAAATAAAACCTGCTAGAACGGCGGGGTGTGGAGGGTCAGTCTTCCACTTGGATACAGTGCCAGGGTTCATGCAGCAGATCTAGTGACTGCACCCTGTATGGACGAAATTAACTAAATCAAATTAAGCAAGCGCAATGCTGTCTTGGAGGCTGTGGGCAGCTGGCATATCACAGCTCACTCCTGCTCTACTAAACCCCTTGTCTCCCACAGCAGGGTGGCCACTTGCAGACCTGGGGTGGACCTTGATCCATGCTTCCTCCTGAAGGGTTTCTGGGACTTGTTTGGTAAGCACTCTGTGGCTGAGGCTGAGCCTGTGCCATGCACCAGCTAAGCCATTGGCAGCCAAGCTCTGTAGCTCAGGAACCTTTCTGGAACTGTTAAATTTACTACCCATCTGGCTCAAATGTCTTTCCTGGTATCATGTTCAAATGCAGACAAAGCTCCTACTGCATGAGAATAATTCCTCATATAAGGAAAGCATGTAAGAAATAATATCTCCAAAGACATTAAATGATGTTTGAGTATAATAATGATTTGTTTGGTGCTCTCAGTTTGGAGGGCTTTCCAAAGTCAAACACAAGATGAAACAAAAATGGTCACAGTAGTGATGATAATTTAGGCACATGCACTCGCATAGTTCAATGCTAATATTTAATGCCTGTTTAACTAAAGGCTACTGTAGGCTAAATTACTTACAAGGTTAGTTACAGTGTTTACCAGTCACAGACATTGGTTGTATGGACCAAGCTTTTTTTATTCTTATCTGTATATTATATTAGCAATTTCTATACCTAGCAATTTACTCCCTTTTGTATTGACCGTCTCCTCCTTGTCATCCCCATCAGCTACTGAGACAGACGTGAACTATCCAATGGTGATTTATCAATAAGATATTCTTATACTATTCAGTTATGGGTATGTTTGTAAAAGGCAACACTCAAAGGGACTTTACCTAGGAAACTTAATTAAATACCTTGATAAAATTGTACAAGTTATTATGTAAGTTATTAGAATCTAACTTCACTGTTAAGACATCTCCCAACAATGTCACATGTATATATTTTTATATTCTTCAAAAATAATTGCAAGACATTAATAGTCAAAATACTAAAAGTGAATGGATACAATAAGCTTTACAGGTTTCAAAAATAAATACTGATTGTTTATTAAAATATACATAGTTCACTTTCCACTATCTTGGGTAACATTACAGAAAATTTGCCCCCTGTTTAACACTAAATACATTTAATGACACTAGTTACAATAACTCTGTGTGATCCTATTTGTGGTTTAGTGTTAAAGAATCTTAAGGAATGTGGTGGATCAACTTCAAAAGCCATGAGATGCTGACTTATTTTTCAAGGAGCTTGGTCTTAGTGAAAGTCAGAAAGTACCTCTGCTGACGTATCAAAATTGCCCTGAAATAAACATGAGCTTTTGTCGAGATAAGGAGAAATAAACAGAATAACTGCTTCAGTGTTATTTAGATACCACAGAGTACCTTATTTAATGAGACATATTTCTTCCACATCAACTACCCAGTACTTTTGGCAATACCCTAAAAACCTACTCAATTTAATAGTATTTGCTAATATTATTTTCTGATCTTTAAAGATACAAAAAATTAGGAATCCCAGAAACAAAGAAAATAGAACATGAGCAAAAAGGTGGTTAGTCTCCCTACTCCTTTGAAGAGATTTCTCCCAACTCTAAGAGAAGGCCAGCTGCCTCCAGCTGCCTGTTTTAATTTCACAAACTTTACTCTTCTTCAGAAAAATTTAAAAAAGAAAAAGAGGTATCAAGTTCTAATTTAGGGACACTAATTCAGGTGTCTAACTTTTCATGCAGAGGTTCTTGACTTCAGTATACATAAACTTGTTCAAGTGCAGTATTAAGTTTGTTTTTGCCAATTTCTAGTATATTGCTTTTCATGAAGGAACTTCACATACTTTTTCATCAAGGTGATTACATTTTCGTATCATTATTTTTTCTTTCTTTTTTTCTTTTTTTTTTTTTCACTGAGCCATCTTTAAAATCTAACTCTAAATCAAATTTATAATATCTATACTAATGTCACACTGAACCACTTTACCTCAATGACTTGCACGTCGATTCTTGACTTACAAATCTCGTATAAATATACAATACCAAAGTCACCAACTCCAGTTACATGAGTGGTTCCTTCAGTGGAAAGGAAATACATCGCTGGATCTCCAGAGAACTATTTGATTTCTCTCTCCATCTTCACAATGTGCAAGTGGCTAAGATATTTCTAGTCATTTTGGATTCCAGCTGAGTGGTAAATAAAGGAAGAACTTTCTCCTAGCAGGCAGTTGTTTAGAATTTTCACTCCTCAGAAACTTGAAAATTCAACAGCCAAGAAGGCTTGATGTATATGTTGATGAGCCACTGCTATATCATACAGCAAATTTAGATCTGTCAGTGTGGGATCAAAGTACCGGAGCTACACAGCTCAAAATACTTATCTGATCTAGCTTCAGTCTGATTCTCCAAAATGTTAAAAATATTTTGATGGGATAAATTTTCGTCGCCTAACTTCCTACATTACTCTGTGTTCGATGCTATTCTAATTTGATATGGGATCAAGTGTAATTTATTCTCCGTTGAGCCCTGCCTCGTGGTCTGGCCAGTCCAAGAGCTTTGTAGCCATGTCTCACCCAGATAGTGCAGTAATGCACGCGTCTGTAGTGATGGTCGTGGAAACATCCTCTGACTAACGGTATATATTCACCTGGAAGCATTTCTGCAGAAAATCACTCTCGAATAAGAATTAGGTTATTACTTCCAAAATTCACCAGGCTTTGAAAAAATTTCATACCCAAATTTGAATCTCTCTCTATTTGAATTACATTAAATCACAATATCTGATGCTTTGGAATGTTTCCAAATGTTTAAATCAAAAGGTATAAAGAAAAGCAGGTTACTGGTTTGCCTGGAACCTTACCTAGCAATGCAGGGGAAAGTCCTAAGTAATCACATTTTCACTAGCAAACTAAATATTCAGAAAATCTTGTTCCATTTTGATCACCACCATTTCACAGAATCACAGAATCAAAGAGTCATTAAAGTTGGAAAAGACCTCAA